>NW_021877139.1:0-742 GCF_006229205.1 Suricata suricatta
AAAGAATTAAAAATTTTAAAGTTTATGTATTTTGAGAGAGAGAGAGCATGAATGGGGTAGGGGCAGAGAGAGAGAGAGAGAGAGAGAGAGAGAGAATTCCAAGCAGGCTTTTGCCATCAGTGCAGAGCCCCATGTGGGGCTTGAACCCAGAACTGTGAGATCACAATCTGAGCCAAGATCAAGGTCAGATGCTCAACTGACTGAGCCACCCAGGCACCCTTCTCTTTCTGTTTATATACATTTTATTGGGGACCCTAACCAATACATTAGGGAAGGTGCTCCTTCTGGTTGGACACAGCCTAGAAGCAGATGGCACCTTTGTATGAACTACAAGTGCCCCTTTGGTAGGAGGGGGGAGAGGCACAGCCCGGGATAAATTTCAGGTCTCACATACCCATCATGCAGGGGCCTAGCCTGCATCTATCAGTAATGGTCCCGCAACAGCTGAGCCTGGTGGCTGGCAAACGAGGGCTTCTGGGTCAAATCCAGGCTGCCACCTGTTTTTATGAGTAAGTTTATTGGAACACGGCCATGGCCATGTGTTTCCTATTGTCTGTGGCCGCTTTTGCGCTACAACAGCAGAGTTGAGTAGCTGCGACAGAGACCGTATGACTCACAAACTGAAAATATTTACTTATCTGGTCCTTTACAGAACAAGTTCACAGACCCTTGGCTTAGCCCATGTCTGACCTTCATTTTCCTTAGGTCTGCACTCATAAATAATGAAATGAACCCACCACTG
>NW_021877140.1:0-742 GCF_006229205.1 Suricata suricatta
TGGAGCCTGCTTTGGAGTCTGTGCCTCCCTCTCTCTGTCCCTCCCTTGCTTATGCTCTCTTTCTCTCTCAAAAATGAATAAACATTCAAAAACATTAAAAAAAAAAAGAGGAGACAGAGAGAAAGAAGAAAGAAAATTCTCACTTGATTCCTTCATTTCCTTCTAGCAACTGCTAGAAAATTTTACAGACACATTTTTTTGACAGTTTTGAAAAATTGTTTCAATGTACTATTTCTATTTCTCTCTCACTAGCAATTTCTAAACCCTCTCCAAGCTAATTTCAACCTGTATTACTCTATCTCAGAGTTTCTCAACCTTGGCACTATTGGCATTTTAGGCTGAATCATTCTGTTATGTGTGCGGTACCCTCCTGTACATTTTTGGATGTTTAACAGCATCTGTGGTCTTTATTCACTAGATGCTGGTAGCAGCCCTCTCCCTCCAGCTGAGATAACCAAAAATGTCTTTAGACACTGCCAAATGACCCTCGTGGGGCAAAATTGCCTCTGGTTAAGAATCATTCTTCTATGGGGGCACCTGGGTGGCTCAGTTGGTTAAGCCTCCGACTTCGGCTCAGGTCAGATCTCATGTTCGTGGGTTCGAGCCCTGCATCAGGCTCTGTGCTGATAGCTAGCTCAGAGCCTGGAGCCTGGAGCCTGCTTCAGATTCTTCTCTCTCTGCCCCTCCCCCTCTCATGCTCTGTCTCTCTGTGTATCAAAAATAAATAAAATATTAAAAAAAA
>NW_021877141.1:0-742 GCF_006229205.1 Suricata suricatta
TTTTTGTTTTTGTTTTTCAAACTGGATCAAAACCTGTTAGTGGAGCAAGAAGTCCATTTACTGGAGATAAGGAGCCTTTAAAAGAATAGAATGTATCACATGTGGTAAGAGTGAGTATCATTCTGTAAAGCCTTTGGCTGTTTCTATGTGGTAAGTGGGCACATGTGCGCACACCAGCTTGTGATCTATGATGTGGTTCACAGCCGTGTTTCTGCCCTGAAGTTGTTTGTGCCTGTTAAGCATTAGGGTGGTTCAGCACACTGCAAGCTGTTTTACAGCAGTCTGCATCTGAGATTGGACTCGAAACTCTTATTAAGAGACCTAACCTTATGTTGAATTGTTCATCATTCGCTATGTTGAAATACTCTTCAGAGTACGTTCTTGTAATACCCAAGATTTCTTTATCGTCCCCAAAAACCAGAGACCGCCAGGGAGACCGAGTCACGCATGCAAAAGCAAAGGGCTTTATTACGGGTTTAGGCTCGCTCGCCGGGGCCTAAGCTCGGGCTCACAGACTTTACCGGCGTGGTGGATCCGTGCTGGGAGCCCCGAACAAAGGTGGAGCAGGGCTTTTATGAGTTTGGGAAGGGGGAGTTACAGGAAATTGTGACACAGGTATAGTGATCCAATCATTATTATACAACAGGTTTATCCAATTACAATATTTAGAGTGTTAACCAATCACAGAGTAGACCCAGGACCCAGGACCCTCACGTAGGGTGTAACTAGCCTTAAGCAATAA
>NW_021877142.1:0-742 GCF_006229205.1 Suricata suricatta
ACATTTAGAAATTGGGATGTCATTAGAATGTCTTCTGGAGTTCTAGTATGCCTCAAGCTTTTTCTTTTCTCTTTTTAGATTTTTTAATGTTTTTTATTTATTTTTGAGAGACAGAGACAGCACAAGTAGGGAGGGGCAGAGAGAGAGGGAGACACAGAAGCTGAAGCAGGCTCCAGGCTCTGAGCTGTGAGCACAGAGCGCAACGTGGGGCTCGAACCCACGAACTGTGAGATCATGACGTGAGCCGAAGCCGGACGCTTAACCAACAGAGGCCACCCAGGCGCCCCACTTCAAGCTTTTTCATTGCTTCGGACTAACTCTGGCAGAGAATATCTGCTGTAATATCGATACTTTGTGAAGTTGCAAGCAACTAACTCTTGAGATTTCCAGCTCTGAATCAAAATTTCTGTAGATTTTTTCTTGTCTCTGAGAAATTGAGAGAGGTTAGAACCCTGTGTAGGTACTGAACGTCTATATAAGTTAAAGCAGTCACTAATAATTGAGATACTAATCCTTAGAGTAGTATATGGCAAAAACACACATAAATGGGAATTGAGGTTTGAATTTCTCCAGCAATTTAAAAATATTACAAATTATATACAGTAGAAATATGGAAGTTTTGCCAGTTTTTGATATTTGTAAATTTATCATCAAGAAAAGGAACTAACTGTAATCTCTATTAGCAGTTTGCTGACATCACCTTCTAAATAATTCTTCCAAATTCTCCTTTTTCTGTCTGTTA
>NW_021877143.1:0-742 GCF_006229205.1 Suricata suricatta
GTGAGATCATGACCTGAGCCGAAGCCGGATGCTTAACCTGATCAGCCCATCTTTGATCAGTTTCTGGATCTGCTGATGGGAGTTGGCATTGGCAATTTCATCGGGATCATTGGGGTCCAACCATTCTTTCTTTGTGCCACAGCGGAGGACACTGGAGGCAAGCCTCTTCTGAAGCCTGAGCATAGTTATGGTTGCAGCCCCAGGGACAAAAGAAAAGCTAAACCACATTTTCTTTATCCATTCATCAGTTGATGGACATTTGGACTCTTTCCATAATTTGGCTATTGTTGATAATTCTGCTTCAAGCATTGGGGAGCATGTACCCCTTCAAATCAGTATTTTTTCATCCTTTGGGTAAATCTCTAGTAGTGCAATTGGTGGGTCATAGGGTATTCTATTTTAAACTTTTTGACAAACCTCCATACTGTTTTCCAGAGGGACTGCACCAGTTTGCATTCTCACCAGCAATGTGAGAAGGTTCCCCTTCCTATGCATCTTTGTTATGGCCTATAATTTTAAAGTTCATAAAAATACAGATTGAATATTTTTCTGAAAAATTGGGGATTTTTTATTTCCTATCGTAAAAGTATATTATTGACTATGTTATCCACTTCTTCAGAGAATCTCATTTTTTTATGTTTGTTGTAGACTGACAATTTGACATGGCAAGATAAAATTAATTTGCATTTCTTGGTTATAGTCACTTCTCACTGTGATAAAATAATGAAAGGGGAAAAAAAAA
>NW_021877144.1:0-742 GCF_006229205.1 Suricata suricatta
TTTTTTTTTTTTTAACAGTACTAATATGGGGCTGAGAGCCCAGAACATGCCTGATTAGGACCTGCTTAGCTAACCGACTAACCAACCAACTAACTAACTCATGTTTATTGATTTATTTTGAGAGAGAGAGCGCACACGTGCATAAGCAGGGGAGGGGCAAAGGGAGAGGGAGAGAAAACCCCAAGGAGTCTCTGTGCTGTCAGCGCAGAGCCCGACATGGGGCTTGATCTCACGAATCATGAGACCAGAGCCAAAATCAAGAGCTGGCCGATTAACTGACTGACCCAGGTGCCCCTGGGTACAGTACATTGTATTTGATTTCATGCCAATCTTTAGAAAAATGTGTTATGTTCTACCAAGCACCAATCAAAATTAGACTTGTGGAAGCATCAGGCATATGGGTGGTAGTTATGATTTTCAGCTGCTGTCCTGGAAGGAGAGGCCTTCGTTGCTGATGGTGGTGATGAACACTTTAGGTCATGCGAAGGCTTTACCTTTGAGCTTCTCTGCCCGTCCCTGGACCACCGCCCTGGCCTCTCCACGGAAGTGCAGATCTCAGGTCTGGGGGCTCGGACCCTTCCTTGGAGGGCCCACCCCACTGACAGCTGTGGTCCCTGTGTTCTTTAGAATCCGAACAATGCCTTGTCCCAAGGGTCTCTCAAGGTCAGCATTAGGGACATGTTGGCCCAGATCAGTCTGGCTGCGTGGGGCTTTCCCGTGAACTCCCTGGTCTCTCTCCGCC
>NW_021877145.1:0-742 GCF_006229205.1 Suricata suricatta
TAAAGCATGCTCCACACATCATATCATTTTGTCCGTAAAGATTTCAGTATGTATCTCGAATAAATAAGGACTTAAAAAAATACCCACAATACCATTATCATACCCAGCAAAATTATCCCGGGTTCCTTCATATCATCTAATAGCCACTCTGTTCTGTTATCCTCCATTATTTCAAAAATAGCTTTTTACAGCTGATTTGTTTGAAGCTGTATCCAGACGGTGCCACATGTTACATTTACGTTTTTGTTAAAATTGACAATGGTTTCTCCCCGACAAATATTTTTTTCTCATATAGTTTATTTGTTGGAGGAACTATATTGTTTGCTCTGTGGTATTTCCCTTATTCAGGGTTTAAATGATTGCATTTTTTATGTCATTGCATCATCTAGCATGTTTTTCTGTCCGGAAAGCTGGTAGTTCCATCTGATTCTAGAAGCTCTATTAGCTTCCATTTTTCTTTTTGTAACTAATGCTGCTTAGGTAGTATGTTCATTCATTGGCATCACATTAGTAGGCTCGTATTGTCTATCTGTCTCACTTCTTGGTGACGCTCACATTGACCAGTGGGTTCAGGTGTCCTCAGTGATCCTTCTGTTATATAATGTTTCACTTAAAGGTTTTAGTAGAAATTGATGATTGCTGCGTAGATTATTAGATAGCAACAGGACAGTTTTCTAATTCTGTCATTCTTTTTAATTCTATTATTTATAACAGATTCTTCTATAACAAAAAACTGACTCAT
>NW_021877146.1:0-742 GCF_006229205.1 Suricata suricatta
CTTTCTAACTACAAAGCCATATATCTCCTTTGGACTTTTTCTAATTTAATACAGGCACTTTAATTTTATCACATTATTTTCATAATTAACTTTTATTGAGTTCAGTTTCATCATGTTACTTAACGTTGTTTAATTAAAATATTTGTTTGACTCATTAAAACAAATTAGAGATAGGCAATTAAAATGTTCATTTTATTCGGCCACAAATGTACCATAATTAGTGGCTCAGTTATGGGTTGATCAATCTGTTGTTAGGGCCAGTACCCTAGAGAGACTTCTTATTTTTGTATTAGTTCCAACTAAATATAAAATACTATTTTTACTGTTTATACCTTTTTACTTGAAAATATGAATCTTATCTCTAAGATGAAGGTTATTTGGATTTATCATTTTATGTTCAATAATCCTATGTTAGTTTTATATGCCTTTTTTAATTAATGGCTAATAGCTTACCTTAAACTGGACCATTTAATAAATTAACAATTAACTATTTTCAATAAGTTTAGAAAATTTAATTGTATCAAAATATTTCGTTTGCCACTTTTAACCTAGTTTCTTTCAAAAGTTCATTCAACCCACCAGGTTTTAAACGTGTGTGCATATACATGAGTGCAAGTGTGTGAAATGTGTTTAATGTTAATTTATTTTTTTAAGTTTATTTATTTATGTTGAGAGAGTGAGAGACAGAGAGCGTGAGTGGGGGAGGGGCAGAGAAGAGGGAGAGAAGGAGAATCCTAAGTAG
>NW_021877147.1:0-742 GCF_006229205.1 Suricata suricatta
GAGAGAGAGAGAGAGAGAGAGAATCCTAAGCAGGCCCCACACTCAGTGGAGCTGAGTGGGGCTTGATCCCATGACCTGAGATCAAAAATCAAAAATCAAGAGTCAGATGCTCAAACAACAGAGCCACCCAGGTGCCCCAACATCTCTTCTTTTTTTTCTTTTACAACTGGTAGTCAAGAAAGTGGCCCAGAACTACTGATTTGGGTGTCTGGGGATTATTTACTGAGTGTTCTGCTGGATATTTTGGCTATGGGGGTAGGAAGGTAGGGAAATACCGAAGGACTCTCTTGGTACCCAGGAATTTAAATCACATGTGGACCCCATAAGACAACCTATACATCTGAAAAATAGCTTTATGTATGTATTTATTCAATGAAAGTGATTTATTAGCTCTTCAATGACCATTAAAATCTTAGCATGACTACAATCTGGATATAACCTTTGAGTCACCAGCTTGTATTTCTGCAGAATAGTCTTGTGAAATTCAACCTCTTGATAAGATCGCTACCGAGAAAATTGGCAGTGGTTTTGATTATGTTTCTTGTTATATGGTTAGCCGTGCAGACGTCAGGGGATATGTGTGAACAACCACCTCCTCCTCTTCGTTTATTTACTCTCCTCTTTCAGAAGTCTTTTTTCAACAAAATGTGTCATAAAGGTATCATTTACAGTTGATGAAACTATGTTAAATAACATCGCCAATACTTTTGATAGAACTTTCTGGGGAGCATGCACCTTTGCA
>NW_021877148.1:0-1553 GCF_006229205.1 Suricata suricatta
GATGACCATGGAATGAAAGAAATAAATCACAAGAAAAAAACCTAGAAAATACCTCACAAATACATGGAGACTAAACAACAGGATACTCAGCAACAAATGGGTCAAAATAAATAAACTAAAATCTCTGGGACATAGTGAAAGCAGTTTTAAGAGGGCTACTATATAGCAATACAGGCCTACTTCAACAAACAAGAAAAAGTTTAAGCAACCTTACACCAAAAGGGACTAGTAAAAGAACCAACAAAGCCCAAGGTGAGTGGAAGACGGGAAATAACAAAAAATCAGAGAAGAGTTAAATGACAGAGAAAAAATATAATTAAAAAATGAAAAAAGATCAATGAAACCAAGATCTGGTTCTTTCAGAAGATAAATATAATCGACACAGCCAGATTCATCAAGAAAAAAAGACAAAGACCTGCAAAAATAAAAACAAAAATAAGAGAGTAACAGTACAGAAATATAAAGGATTTTAAGAGAATACTATAAGAAACTATATGCCAACAAACTGGACAACCTAGAAGAAATGGATAGATTCCTAGAAACATCCAATTTTCCCAAACTAAAGCAGGAAGAAATGGAAAATCTGATCAGACTCATACCAAGTAATGAAATTGAATCCGTAATTTAAAAAAAGTTACCAAAAAAATAAAAGTCCAGGTCCAGATAGTCACAAGAGAATTCTCCTAGACTTTTAAAGAAGAGTTAATAACTATTCTCAAACTATTCTAAAAACTAAAAGAAGGAAAGCTTCCAAATATATTCACAAGGCCAGCATTACCCTGATAACAAAATCAAAGACACTACAAAAAAGAAAATTACTGGCCAATATTTCTGATGAATATAGATGCAAAAATCCTCAACAAATTAGCAGCAAACCACACACAACAATAAGTTAAAAAGACCACTCAACACCATCATGTGGGATTTATTCCTGGGATGCAAAGATGGCTCAATATTTGCAAATCAATCATGATGATACACCACATCAATAAAACAAATGATAAAAATCATTATCAGCATTTTCAGAAAAAGCACTTAACAAGATTCAACATCTATTCATAATAAAAACCCAACAAAATAGGGCTAAGGGAACACCTAAACATAATAGAATCTATGTAAGAAAAACCCAAAGCTAAAATCATCCTCCATGGTGAAAAATTGAGAGCTTTTTTTCTAAGGTCAGAAACAAATATGGATGTTCACTCTCTCCACTTATATTCAACATAGTCTTAGAAGCCTTAGCCACGGCAATCCGACAAGGAAAAGGAATGAGGAGGGTTGCCTGGGTGGCTCAGGTGGTTAGGTGTCCAACTTCAGCCCAGGTCATGATCTTATGGTCCCCAAGTTCAAACCCCTCATTGGGCTCGGTGCTGCTTCTGGCTCTGTGTCTTCCTCTCTCTGTACCTCCCCCACTCATGTTCTGTCTCCTACTCTCAAAAATGAATAAATGTTAAAAAATTAGAAAAAAGAAAAATAAGGCATTCATACTGGTAAAGAAGATGTTAAACTGTCACTATTGTAGACGACATAATACTATCCAGAGAAAATCCTAA
>NW_021877149.1:0-742 GCF_006229205.1 Suricata suricatta
CAAAAGTCCTTGATGCTTTTTGCCTAATTAAACAAACTGATTTTTTGTCTCAGAAATGCTTATATCTAAGTGTTGGGTGCTTATGTCTTAAGAAGTTTAGCACGGAAAATGTTTTTTCTTATTACATACACTTCCCCCCCCTCAATTTGTTTGTTCTCCATTATTTGCATCCTGCTACAACAATTTTTAGGAGGAGGCACATTGTCACATCTGTTTATCTTCTCTGTAGTCAAGTCCAAAAACAATTGTAATTGAGTGCAGTGGTCCTAAGTTTCTGAAAATGTGATGACAAATAGATTAAAATATCCATAATTCATATATAAAGTATAAAACTAATCAGTAGATGGACTCAACAGATTAGTTTTATACTTTATATATGAATTATGGATATTTTAATCTATTTGTTTACTCTAGAGAATTTGTCTTTCTAGTCTTTGTTTTCTTCCCCTAGTTTCCTAGAGTTTCATTAGATTCATAAAGCTTATGGATAATTATAATGCAACCCATGTGCAAACCTCCTGATGATTGAAGACATCAAAGGCCCAGAACTAGGCAGTGTTAACCTTAAAATTCTATTTTATCTGCAAAAATTTGGGAACAGCATAGAACTGCAACTCAGGACATGTAAACTATGGCAAAACCATAAGCAAGTCAAGCAAAGGAAAGGAATGTTATTTTATGGAGAAAAAGGAGGACATTGGGAGGGGTTGTTTTAAATGAAAGTCCACTGAAGAAAAGCAAA
>NW_021877150.1:0-742 GCF_006229205.1 Suricata suricatta
ATTAACACTGCTTCTTTTTTCTATTTCTAATCAATTTTAGAGAAACCTGAAACTTATTTGAATTTTAACCATTGTAGACAGGACTGAAGGGGTTTTACATGTTGATGATTTTCTTAGCTGTTCTAGGATTTTGATAGATTGTTTTTTTATACTCTACAGGTAATAAGTTATCTGCTTAAACCAGAAATGAGCTATTTGCTATCTATAAAAAGCTGGGGTATGTGGGATACTGGTGGAGGAGGGCAGTGTCCTTCTCAGATGGAACTGGAAACAAGTGTGGCTCCATCACTAATTTTCTACAAGACCCTTAACTCCATAGGTCTCATTTCCCTTATTTTTAATGTGAACATATAACAGTGATCTTGGTTAGTTGTTGTGAGGATTAAGTGAGAAAATATATCTGTAAGTAAATGGTAAATGTTCAATAAGCATAGGTGTGCTTATTAGTGTTTTTGGTATCACTGAAAAAAAAACAAAGAATAAAACAAAGATCTCACTATGACCTCAAAGCCCAAATATACATCGATGAGTATCCTAGTGTGTTAATTTGCTGTAAATACATATTCTCTTCTAGATTCCTTTCCTCTCTTTATTTAAATCTTTCCTTTCTACCTAATTATTCAAAAATAGGAGCAAAGTTAAGAGATTATGGAAAAAACTGTTATATAGCACTTAAAATGGTATTTATGAAGAGTTATTACAACATGGAGCAGACTTTAGGTTACATTGTTCCTTGGTAGTA
>NW_021877151.1:0-742 GCF_006229205.1 Suricata suricatta
TGAATTGGTGGCCTCTTTGTTTAAGATGACAGGGTTCGTCCTTCATGTGAACTTTAAATTGTTAAAAGCAAAAGAAATATTTTTATTTACTCTTGATTCCTCACAAGGAAAGTTGAATCCTCAACTACACACTACAATAAATAAATAAATACTTAAATAAAGTTTCCAACAGAAACAAGTTCTACTCCTTCATCCACTCTTCTCTTTTTTTAAATATTTATTTATGCATTTTGAAAGAAACCAACAGAAAGGGAGAAAGAGGGAGAGAGCGGATGTCTGCAGGCGGGGGAGGGGCGGAGAGGGGGAGAGAGTCCCAATTCTAACAGCACAGAGCCTGACTCAGGACTCCATCTCAGGGACCCTGAGATCATGACCTGAGCTGAAATCAAGAGTCTGATGAGACGCTTAATTGGCTAAGCCACTCAAGCCCCCCATCCACTCTTCTCAATGGAAGAATTTTACAAGATTTTGTCAAAAGAAAGAGGACCTGCTTAGCCAGTCAGATTTAAGTCAGATTATTCATAATATATATTATTCATCACATATATATGTGTGTGTGTGATGGATATCATGTCCTACTTACACTTATTTCTCTATGTCATCTGTATACTTCATGAAAACATAATTGCAAAATAAAAAGGAAACAATGACCTCTCATCACCATCACCAAAAAATTTATGTTACCAGAAACCTTATGTAGTCTGACTTAGTCTATTCTGAAAGTATCATTTTCAAAATAGTT
>NW_021877152.1:0-742 GCF_006229205.1 Suricata suricatta
TTTGTCTTTCAGATGGACTTATTTCACTTAGGATAATATACTCTGGATCCATCCGCATTGTTCCAAATAGGGATTACTTTAAAAAGTAAAGGAAACCTTTCACAATATCTTATCAAAAGCAGACCAATAGTCCAAGAAAACTTTACTTTTGAGGAGAAGGAAAATTAGGTTTTAGTTTCATGTAAGTACACTATTGATAATAAATTTTAATTTAATTTTTATAGTTTATTGTCAAGTTGGTTTCCGTATAACATCCAGTGCTCTTCCCCACTAGTGCCCATCTCTTAAGCATCATGCCCCTTCCCTTTCCCCCTCCCCCTCCAGCCCTCAGTTTCTTTTCAGTATTCAAGAGTACCTCAAGATTTGCCTCCTCACTCTCCCTAACTCTTTCCACCCCATTTCCCCTTCCCATTGTCCCCTGTTGTTGGGAATGTACCTGGTGCAGCCACTCTGGAAAACAGTATGGAGGTTCCTCAAGAAAACTATCGATAATCTCTCCTATGACACAGCGATAGCACTGCTAATGATTTATTTACCCAAAACGAACATAAGTGCTGATGCAGAGAGGCACATGGACCCCAAGGTTCATAGCAGCAGTTTCTACAATAGGCAAATCATGGAAAGGGCCTAATTGCTCATCACATGAGAATGGATCAAGAAGAAGTTATATTTATATACAATGGATTACTAATTGGGAATGAGAAAGAATGAAATATGGCCACCAGGATCTCTGCCCCAATGC
>NW_021877153.1:0-742 GCF_006229205.1 Suricata suricatta
CTCTCTTGGTCCCTCCCTGTTTATGCTCTGTCTCTCAAAAATAAATAAATGTAAAATAAATAGATAAATTATAAAGAAATAAAAATTGCTCTCTATTAATTACTGTGTTGGAAGAGCCATTAAAGAAGTGGAAAGCAGGTAAGAGACTGGTGGTAATCTAATCAAGAAAAGTAGGTGGCATGAAGGAGAAAATGGAGACATGAATTAATTCAGGAGCCTTTTGGAGCTAATATAAAACAAGTCTTGGTGGTTGGTTAAGGATGTGTTAAAGCAGAGAAAGAAAATAAAATGATTACCCAAGATATTGGCATAATGTATTGGGAAGTGAGGTGGTCGTTACTGAAATTAACAAGGTAAGGGAAAATCAGTCAAGTTTGGAAAGGAAATGGCATCTAATTTTCTACAATTTAAGCATGAGACACTCAAGACTATGTGATATCCAAGTGGTGATGGGTGAGCTGGCCCAGGATCAGGGCTCCCAAGATCGTCTCTGTTTCTATCTTTATATAAATAGTGACAGGAGGCATCAACTTAACTGGGATTTTTCACTGAAAATGAAGAGGCCATCAGGAGAAACTGGGAACAACTATGATGGTGTAAATCCTTAATACACAGTCAACAGAAGGAATTTCACAAAGTATGAAGGTATGAAGTAGAGGTGATTGGAGAGCAAGAGGGAGCCAGAGACCACGTTGTCCAAGATGCCCGGAGAGGAAATTGCTTTAAGAGAGTTGGAGCGATT
>NW_021877154.1:0-742 GCF_006229205.1 Suricata suricatta
CCCCATGAATGTGAACACACGTTTCACAAGGAAGATTGCAAGGGGCATCGGAGGCCGAGACTCAGAAACATGTCACCTCTGGCAGGGCTGGGGCCGGAAGGCCGTGACACCAGCTGCTTTGGGCGTCCGACCAGCCCCCTCCCATCCCTCCGGGAACAGCACCTGTTTTCCCCAGAAGGACCTCCGAGCCACTGGGTGTGGCCTCGGCTTCGGCAGGCAGGTGACCAGGAGAAAGGCCCCAGGTTGTCCCCAGGGACCTGCGTCTCCCACTCGGTGACAGAGGTGGGAGACTGTGGTCTGAGCACCTCTGTCCTTTCAAATCCACCTTCTCTGACTCCAGCGGGAAGCGTGTGACTCGCCTGTCCGAGCGGTGGTGGGACACCACGTGCACACCGTGTGCACCTCTGCGGGTTTCACTGGAGAGACCCGCGGCCAGGAAGGAGCCCCCGAGGAAGGCCGGGAAGTGTGTCTGCTTTCACCCTCAAGGGTAGCGCTTAAAGCGTCCCTGTGAACCTTCCCCGCACGTGACGTGAGGGCACCGCTGCACACAGACATCCTACGTGTGATCTCTCAGGAGGGAGCACCGGCCCGGAATGACAAGACTCGCCAAGACTGTCCACACCCGGTGCAGGCCGTGCTGTGCGGTCTTCTGGAAGGGGCACAGCAGGGACCCGGGCCTCCCCAGGCAGCTGTGGTCACACGCACATCCACGTTCCTGGATGCATCTGCACTCAGACGCCTC
>NW_021877155.1:0-742 GCF_006229205.1 Suricata suricatta
CTCTTTTATGTCCTATATTTAACAACCCTTCCCACCCCTTCTACCTCCACTTCCCCAGAACCAACTGGCCTGTCTGGGTGTTGTGGTCTTATCAGGCCCATTTGGCCCCTGATATGTTTGCAAGCACAGCTCTTAGGGCCAAACTGCCCTGCACACCCCGCACCAGGGCTCTTATCACTCCCTGAATGCTGGGTCACACCTGACTTCTGTGCACTGTGGGCAATGGAATGGCAGGAACCCTTTCTGTCTTGTTCAGGGTAGACTCAGGGCCCAGCCTGCACCTGCCAAATGGTGGGAGCTTATCTAATGTCTGCTGAAATGCTGAGTGGTTTATACCTTCATCAAACGATACTGTGGAATTGTAGGGGTATCTTCTCAATTTCATGTGTTGATCCTGGGTCATTCATGTCCTCTGGTAAGTCCTTGAGCCTGAAACATCGTAACCCCATTCTGCTCTCTCTACATCTAAAGCAGCAGGACTCAGACTGCAAACCATTTGCTCTTTCCTGTCCATACCTACCGTATTTTGGAAAAGTGGGTTCCGTATTTTCTAGAACACTAGGAACAACCTGTGGGCAGTATTGTCTAACTCGAATCTTTTGACAGACCCCTTCTTCATTAAGGTCTGTCCATTTACCATGTACATTTCATAAGGACAAAAGGGGGTTAGGAATAGAAGATCTACACCACTCTCTCAGTGAAAAAACTAAGAGAAATATGATAAAATTTCCTAGACCTATGA
>NW_021877156.1:0-742 GCF_006229205.1 Suricata suricatta
AATTTATTAATATTTTTTTCAATAGCTTATTGTCAAATTGATTTCCATAGAACACCCAGTGGCTCTTCCCCACAAGTGCCCTCCTCTATTACCACCACCTCTTTTCCCCCCTCCTACTTCCCTTTCAACCCTCAGTTCGTTTTCAGTATTTAATAGTCTCTCGAGTTTTGCATGGAAAGGATGTTTTCATTCAGAGACACCAGCTCCAGGACCATCTCCCCGGTATGGGTGTCGTGTCTGCCATTCTCTGTTCATCACACATAGTGACATCCTCCAACTGCAAAGGCACATTCTTTGGGGGAACATATCAATGACACAGATAATGTATGGGGGGACAAAGCCTGTATTATTCTGGGGTGACTGGTGGGGATTAGTACTTACACAAGGGTCAACACAGTTATTTCTGCCATGTTCTGGGATGGTCTGGAGAAAAGAGAGAAAGATTGAATGATGATAATGTATAGGATTCTTTATTCACCACACATTTGAGCAGATTTCTTTATGTAAAGGATTCTTGCCACAGCCCTCCCTTTGTTTAATATCTGCTTTTATGGGTCTATTATCTAGATGGAGGATTAAAAAGTATGAAATTATTTGTTTCTGGCAGTTTGGCCCAATCTAAGTTCCATTCTCAGGCTCTTAGATCCAAGGCAGGCCTTTGTGAGCTATGCAGTGACTCTGGCCCTGTTTTCTACAGACGGGGCTGGAATTGCAATGAGAGAAGCATACTGGACATTGAATA
>NW_021877157.1:0-742 GCF_006229205.1 Suricata suricatta
TGTGTTCCGGGAGCAAGGCCCACACCACTTCACCAGCCAGCAACCTGGCACTCAAGGCCCTCCCAGTCTTCGGGGGACTAGGGGACATGGTGACAGCAGAGGCCAATCAAGGCTAAAACAGGCCCTTGGGATTCTTGGTGAGGCCTTGGTGAGAGTTCGGAGGGAGAAATGTGAACTTTCTGGAGCTTGAAACGGGGGCCGCAAGGACCATTTAGTCAGTACAGCAACTCCTGGGTCTCCATTTGCCCTTTTCATTTAACAAAACAGGGGGCCCTCAGAGGTGTGACCCCCCCAACATGCCATGTACTGTACCACTCCACTATTCTGCAAATCAGTGCTCAAACTGGTCAAGAGAAGCAGCCGAGGGGTGCCTGAGTAGCTCAGTTGGTTAAATGTCCGATTTGGGCTCAGGTCATGATCTTCTGGTTCATCGGTTTGAACCCCGAGTCAGGCTCTTTGATGGCAGCTTCAGATTCTGTGTCTCCCTCTCTCTGCCCCTTCCCCACTCAGACTTTGTCTCTGTGTCTCTCAAAAATAAACATTTTTTTTTTAATGTAAAAAAAAAAAGCAACTAAAATCCAGGGCCATGGATCTATGGGAGCTGAGCGGATGGGCCTGAACAAGGTAAACTTAAGTAAGGAGGGAAGCTGTGTGGGTATAAGCCTCCGGAAACCAAGATCTCAAAGCTGCGGACGTAGGTGAAAGGGGTCTTGTGCAAGGACTTGTGGAGGGGTGTGGGGGC
>NW_021877158.1:0-742 GCF_006229205.1 Suricata suricatta
TGATGAATAAGAAATATATACAGCCAAGAATCCTTTGTCCAGCAAGCCTGTCATTCAGAATAGAAGGAGAGAGCAAGGTTTTTCCAAACAAACAAAAATCAAAGGCATTCATCACCAATAACTGGCCCTACAAGAGATCCTATGGGGGACTCTTTGATGGAAATATTGCAAGGAACATAAATGACCAGAGACCCCACTACAAACCTGAATCCTACAGAGAACACAAAGACTCTTAACTCATATTTTTCAATAACACTGAGTGTAAATGGACTAAATGCTCCAATCAAAAGACATAGGGTAGCAGAATGGGTTAAAAAATATCCATCTATTTGGTGTCTACAAGACACATTTTAGACCTTCAGACACCTTCAGATTGAAAGTAAAGGGATAGAGAAATATCTATCATGGGAATGTAAGTCAAAAGAAAGCTGGAGTAGCCCTACTTACCTTGGACAAACCAGACTTTAAAGTAAAGGCAGTAACAAAAGATGAGGAAGAACATTATATACTAATTACAAAGTCTCTCCGTCAGGAAGAGCTACAATCACAAATGTCTAAGCACCGATTTGGGAGCACCCAAATACATAGAACCATTAGTCACAAACATAAACAATCTTCTTGCTAAGAACGTGCTAATTGCAAGGGACTTTAACACTCCATTTACCCCAATCGATAGGTTAATTAGAAAAACACTAAGGACAATGAACCTGAATGACACATTGGACCAGATGGACCTGACAGA
>NW_021877159.1:0-1553 GCF_006229205.1 Suricata suricatta
TTTACTTCCTCTTACCTTGGCCACCCCCACCATACTGGGTTGAATAGTATTCCCTTAAATTCATTTCTACTTGGAACCTCCAAATGTGACCTTATTTGGATATAGGGTCATTTCAAATGTAATTAGTTAAGTTAAATGGGGTCAGACCAGATTAGGGAAGGCGCTAATCCAATGACAGGTGTTGTTATAAGAAGAGTAAAATGAGACATACAAAGAGGGAAGACAGCCATGGGAAGACCGAGGCAGAGACTGGACCATGGCAAGGAATGCCAAGGAATGCCAATTTTGCCGGCAAGCTCCAGAAGCTAGGGAGAAGCAAAGGAGGATTCTTCCCTGAAACCTTCAAAGAAAGTTGTGCCCTGCCCACATCTTGGTTTTAGACTTCTTAACCTCAAGAATGGTGAGAAGATATATTGCTATTGTTTTAAGCCTCTCTGTTTGTGTTTTGTTTTGTTTTAATGTTTACTTATTTATTTTGAGGAGGAGTATGTGAGCAAGGTAGAGGCAGAGAGAGAATCCCAAGCAAGCCATATGCTGTTAGTGCAGAGCCCAACACAGGGCTCAATCTCACAAACTGAA
This sequence comes from Suricata suricatta, assembly GCF_006229205.1. Taxonomy (NCBI): domain Eukaryota; kingdom Metazoa; phylum Chordata; class Mammalia; order Carnivora; family Herpestidae; genus Suricata; species Suricata suricatta. Next base: position 580 of record NW_021877159.1, read on the forward strand.
TCGTGAGATCATGAACTGAACTAAAATCAAGAGTTGGCTGAGCCACCAGGATGCTCCTATTTGTGGGACTTTGTTACAGCAGTTAGTTCCTAGGAAGCATATACATCACGTCTGCATAGTAGCTGGGCTGACATTGAGTTCTCATAATGGACAAGCTCTTAACCTCCAGGTCCTTGCACATACTTTTCACTGCCTCTACTTATGAGCATCCACTCCCCTGCTCTCCAGGGGACCGCTTCCTGCTTACTCCTTTCCTCCATCGTGCAACTTCATCTGTGATGCCTCCCTGACCCTCCAAGTCTAGCTGAGGGAAACCAGATACCTGAGTTGCAAAACACCCTGAAGTTTTGCATCACAGCACCTATCACAACACACAACAGTTATGTGACTGGCTATTCATACCCTGCAGGGCTTGTGAGGACAAAATAATGAAGTCTCTCATTCTTAGTTGTGTTCAACAGTCCCCAGTGTGTATTACTGCTGACTAATGCCCACTGAGCCCTCACGACCTGCTCAGCCCTTACTGTGTGAACTCATTGACTCCTCTTTGCTGCCCTATTGAGGTAGGTACTATTAATTTTCCCATTTTACAGTTGGCCACAATGGAAGGCACAGGCTGAGACAGCCAGTGGCCCATCTGCATTATTCTTGGCATTCTTCCAGGTGTACTTTGCAATTCCACTGGCATATCTCACCGTATGATTTCAGTTTCCAAGTGCAAATCCATCTTCGCCTTAAACTCATTTATGCCTCCCGCTCTCACTGTATCACCCATGCCCAACTGTTACATGGTGCAATAACTCTCTGCTGGCCTCCAGAAAGTTTTTCCAGTAATCAAGGAGGTGCAATTGATTCAAAGCGTTAATGTTTGCTCACCACTGAGACCATTTGGGGGTCTCATCATTCATAGCAACACCACCCGGTGGAGCCCCAGATGGACAGGACTCTTGAGGGCTGCTGTACTGGGCACTGAT
>NW_021877160.1:0-742 GCF_006229205.1 Suricata suricatta
TTTTTTTTTTTTTTTTTTTACTGTGCCTTCCCGCCTCTCCCAACTAGAACAAAAGTTCCATGAGAGGAAGCACTTCTTGCTTTGTCTGGGGCTGTGTGCCTTGTGCCTTGAATAATTCCTGGCACATAAGAGGTGCTCAGTGCTCTTAGCTGAATGCAGAAATCATACGTCGCTAGTAGTGTTGTTTTTTCTTCCCCACTAGGATTTAGCCATCTCTAGGAAATTATTCCATCTTCTTACTCTGTATCCTCTCTGGAGCCTAGCCCCGTGCTGAGCACAGAGAGGCCCAGGGAGTACTTGTGAGAGGGCCCAGTGGATGGGTGAGCACATTTAAACTCTTGTCAAACCCAAACTCTCTGTGTAAAATGCAAGATTTTCAGGGGGCGATTTCTCTGAATGGTTTTCCCAGCGCTAAGTGGCATCCAGCATAATCGGATGTTTCTCTGGCTCTCTCTGCACATACAGCAGCCCTTGTGTAAGTTTTGTGCTCACAGAATCTTATTCTAGCACATAGCAGTCACCATCTGTCTCACCTGTATGCGTTTATTCATTAGCAGAAGACTATCTTTTACTCCAAAAGAGCTGGTGCTGAATGCCAGTCTAGGAAACGGGTGAAGGGAAAATGCCTCTGGCCGGGGGCCTGGGTCCTGTCTGTGTGGCCCCTCCTGGTGGCATCTCTCCAGAAAGCTCTGGGTCCCTCTAGCAGCCCTGGGAACACCTGTAGTGATGAACGAGGCGTGCC
>NW_021877161.1:0-742 GCF_006229205.1 Suricata suricatta
GGATGAAAGCTGTAGGAAATCTGACGGTCGCAGCTGTCGGGACACAGTGGTGGTCTTGACAGTGTTAGTGTCAAGCTAACACTGGAAAGTGCTGGATTGTCGGATGTTCTACAACCTATCTGGCATCAGATGGGGTAACCCTTAAGGGGTCTTGAAACACTCAGTTCTAAGGGTCAGAGCTGTATTCAGGGAGCAAGAGCGAGGTGCCCAGGATGGAGGACACGATAGAGGCAGATACATCAGTTCCGGCCAAGGGCCAGCATTTCAAGCCTTTAGGTGAGCAGATTCAGCACTCCATCAGCTTCTGCGGCCCGGGCACTGTCCTGAGTCCTGAGGGATTAGCAGTGGTCAGGACTTTTAGGTCACGACCTCGAAGAGATCAGGGGCTAAGATCTGACCTCGGACAACTAACGGAGCTTGATGACTTTCACCAAGGACTCATCTGGGGACCTCGCGAATTTGAAGTCAGGAAGTCAGAAAAAGCTTTCAAGGAGAATTGATCTCGCGGGTACTAGGATCCGCTATGAGAATGAGGTGGGGAGTTCTGAAAGTTCAGTTGAGGAGCCTCAAACCTCAGGGATTGGAACATAGATCAGGTCTCAGTCTGTGTGTGAAAACTTTTAAATGTAATCCACCCATTAAAAAAAAAAAAAGCAAAGAAACATGTATAATGTGGAGAGTTCAAAGGGTGAGTCTATCCGTTGGGGTCGCTGAGAAGCAGGTGCTAGCACTGGGTGTGATC
>NW_021877162.1:0-742 GCF_006229205.1 Suricata suricatta
CTTCAAGCCCCTGCTTTAAATTCTCTGGGGCCTATAACCAGTAGTGAATTGCTGGATCACATGGTAATTTTGCTTTAATTTTTTCGAGAAGTTGTTATACTGTTTTCCACAAGGATTGCACCGGTTTTACATCCCCACCAACCATGCACAAAGGTTCCAATTTCTCCACCTCCTTTCCATCATTTGCTATTGTTTTGTTGTTTTGTTTTGTTTTGTTTTGTTAGTAGCCATTTTAATGGGTATGAGGTGGTCTTCTCTGAACTCTTGTACACTTCATTTGATCAGCTTTTGACTCTGTTTGATGTCTCCTGCCATCTTGAATTCATAGGTTTTAATTTTCAGTGTTCATTTCAGATGAGAAGGAGCCCCGGGCAATGGCAAGTGCACAGGCCACGGGGCACAAGTCCTGGGTTCTGACTTCAGTCTGTCACCTGGAGACCCTGAGCAGGAGAGAACTTTCTCCAGACCTCATTGCCTCTTCCTCCTCCGGGGTGAGCCACCATGATAAAGAAGAATACACTGTGCTCCAACCCCGCAGCTGAAACTTAGGCCTGGATACATTTTTAAGGGGACATTTTGTCTCACAAGTGAGTTTCTGGATTCAATCTCCAGTTTCGTTTTGTTTGTTTGTTTGTTTGTTTGTTTGTGTTTGTTTTTGTTTTTTTCTTTTGATTCATTTTGCTGCCCCTGGAGTGGGGTGCACGCCCTGGGATTCCGGGTCTGGCGCTACGGATCACGCGTC
>NW_021877163.1:0-742 GCF_006229205.1 Suricata suricatta
GGAAGACTTTACCAAAATGACAACTCAAGAAATCAACTGTCAGAAAAACCATATAGGTGGCAGTCACCAAGCAAGTGAAAAATCAGAAGAATTTTAGACCTTTTCCCTATTCCTACTCTTTCAATGGAAGACGGAGGCTGAAACTGCATCCTGCCTAACTGGGATATAATAGGAAAGCCTAACCCAAGTATGGCAACACAGTTAAGGCAGAAAACATCATCAGTGCCAAGCGCAAGGAGTCGATTTAATAATCAGATATCCCCACAGCTGAAGCCAGAGGTATATGTTGATGTGGTTCAGGACAGGTCATTCCAGAATATGCCACCTTGGTGTATTGATTATTTTGAATTAAAGTTAGTTGAAAAACAGCTGGTACAAGAAAAACATTCAGACCCTCCTCTTGGTCACCCTGAAATCAGGAAACAAAGCTCCCATGTAAAGTTACTATCTCTGAACCAGGTGATAGAGAGATATCCTTATTGCCAGAGATGGGGAATTCAGGGCAAAGAAGTCTATATAAACAAACTCTGCTTAGTTTCTTCATGAACAGGTACCCAAGCCTAAGTTTCTTTGTCTCAGCAGGTCTTCACTAAATTGTTTCTTTGTCTAAAAAAATTTTTTTTATGTTTTTTATTTATTTCTAAGAGACAGAGACAGAGTGAGCAGGGGAGGGTCAGAAAGAGAGGGGGAGATACAGAATCCAAAGCAGGCTCCAGCCTTTGAGCTAGCTATCAGCACAGAG
>NW_021877164.1:0-742 GCF_006229205.1 Suricata suricatta
GTTATTCAGGGATAGTCTTTTAAATTAGGACTATCTTTTCCCTCACAGGTTTATTCATATTCATTTAACTTCACACTCTGAATAAAAGATGCCTAAATATGGGGCGCCTGAGTGGCTCGGTCAGTCGGTCAAGCTTCAGACTATGTCTCAGGTTATGATCTGAGGAGACCGTGCGTTTGAGTCCCCTGGCAGGCTCTGTGATGACAGCTTGGAGCCTGGAGCCTGCTTCAGAGTCTCCTTTTCTCTGCCCCTCCTCCCCTCGTGCTCTGTCTCTCTCAGAAAAAATAAACATTAAAAAAATCAAATGACACCTAAATAAATTCTAAAAAAAAAAACACACACAGGGGCCATATCTGTCCTTTCTTAATTGTTAAATGCCTAATACTATTACAATGCCTGGCTGGTAGTTGGCACTCAAATATTTGTGGAATAAAGAAAATATACTATTTTTATAAAATATCCAACAGTTACATGATCATGGATATCACACATTTTCTCATCCATCTGTTCTTAGAATTATAAAATGGTTAAAAGCCTTCAATGGAATATTTTGTAGTTATAACAAAGATTCTCCTATGTGAAACACTGTGAAAACTTGAATGGAGTAGGTAACATCACTCTTGGCTATGATACTACTTTGAATATGTTTTTAATGATTTGCCTCTGTACTCACATTTCCTTTCTGATTTTCATTCTCTTCCTTTAGAATTCTTAGATGTATATCTAAATCCATTAAAAAATA
>NW_021877165.1:0-742 GCF_006229205.1 Suricata suricatta
TGTTATGGTACCTCAAACTGACTAATACATTCAAGGAGAATTCTAATCAATCCTCTTGTTTTACAAAGCATATTCACCCCAGCTTCTGTGAACATGAACTATTCCCAGTCCTGTGTAAGCTTGGAGAACTCTCTGACCTAACATTGTTTGGTGGCTCTTTTTTTACGGTTTTATTTTAATTCCAGACAGTTAACCTACGATGTTATATTAGTTTCAGGTGTACTGGTGGTTCTTTCAAAATTTGTCCAAGGCTGAAGAAGATCCTTCTGCCACTCTCCAGAACTTCCTCTCTGTTGAGCTACCACCTACTCTGAACTTTCCCCCTCAAATTCTAGCTACCTCACCCTCCATGAATTCTGGTCTCTTTCTCCTCAACTCTGCCAAATGTCCAGGCCCTGCCTGGGTTTCCTGCCAATGCACGAGGATTGGGAGCTGCCTCAGACATCTGGGGCCATCATAGGGCAAACCTTGTTTGTTCCTTCCTCTCAGTCTTGCACTGCTTCTTGTCTGAATAAAAGTTCTCCTTCTCCTTCTCCTCCTCCTCCTCCTCCTCCCTTCTCTCCTCTTCCTGTCTCTTCTTCTTCTTCCTCTTTTGAATGATTTTCTAATTATTTGTGGAGAGAAGGCAAGTTCCACAGCAATTCATTTTTCATGGATAGAACTGAATTTTAAAAATTACCCCCAAAAATCAGAAGCACATTTAATTAAATTAATTAATAACTTCTTGATGCTAACATCAATA
>NW_021877166.1:0-742 GCF_006229205.1 Suricata suricatta
TGTGGGGCCTGAATAAATTTCTCCAAAGAGGTCTGCATCCGACTCCCCAGGACATGTGAACATAGTGATGTGGAGAAAGAAAACAATGAGATATGGGGGAAAAAATTAAACTTCCTTGTAACTTACAGCCAGTTGACAAGTACTTGGGATAGACAGAATGACCGTCTTCATGAAGTTCAACTGCCTCAATGTTAATACTTTGCTCCAGGCAAAAGGCAACCTTGGCTTGACATTAGCCAGACTTCCAGGATCCTGCAAGTCTTCTTTAACATATAAAATCTCCTTGGACACTTCCTTAAACTCTACCCCCACCCCAAGATAATATGTTACCAATCATCTTCCAAACACACAGGCCACTGATATACATTTGAAGGGTCTCATGACTAAGAGTTTACTAGATGGTTATTACTAGTCCTTGAAGGTGCTGGAAACCTTGCTTCCAAATCCCTTAGAGATTTTCGCTATCCCTAACCCCCTTCCAACTTGAAAGTATGTAATCAATCACTCCTCACAAGCCCAGTGCAGTTCTTTCTGTCCATGAGTCTTACCCCCATGCTTTACCAAAACCCCCTCTTTGCACCAAAGACATCTCAAGAATCCCTTCTTGGCCATTTACTCTGGAAGCCCAACATTTTAAGCTTAAAATAACTTTTCAGATGTGATTAATAATTGTCTCGAGATGAGGGATTACCCTGGATCATCCAAAATGACCCAATATATTTATGAGCATTCTTACAAAAGG
>NW_021877167.1:0-742 GCF_006229205.1 Suricata suricatta
GTATCCTTCTTCTTTAAGAAATTCAGATTAGGGGGCACCTGGATAGCTCAGGTCATGATCTCATGGTTCAGGAGTTCGAGACCCGCATCAGGCTCTCTGTCAGCACAGAGCCTGCTTTGGATCCTTTGTCCCCATCCTTCTCTTTGCTCCTACCCCACTTATGCACACAACACACACACACTCTCTCTCTCTCAAAAATAAACATTTAAAAAATTAGATTCGCACTAACAAACATCTCCCCTCCTCCAAATTCTGCCTTCCTCTCTCCTAGAAGCGTCGACTTGGCGGGTTTTGTACGCTGACACAGCTCACGTGTACAGACACGTAGTGTTACTTTGCTGCACATTTCTAATCCTCTCCAGGCAACGTGGCGGTGTGTGCTTGCTCTCCCTGCTAGACTGTGAGTTCACGGACATGGGGGACCCCATCTGATTCATCATACCTCCCCTCTCCACCCTCACTGCCTGGCACGTGGTCGGTGCTCAAAAAACATTTGTTAAATAAGACAATGAAATAGATCTTATGGAAAGTGTCAGAACATAGGGAGAGTAAGAAGCAAAGAGTTATCCAGCCCCCCTTCGCCCATCCCACCATCCATCCTCCTCCATCCAACCAACCAACCAACCAACCAACCATCCCCCATCCAACCAACCAACCATCCCCCATCCAACCAACCAACCATCCCCCATCCAACCATCCATCCTCCTCCATCCAACCAACCAACCAACCAACCATCCCCCAT
>NW_021877168.1:0-742 GCF_006229205.1 Suricata suricatta
TTAGCAGGATGAAAAATGTGTGGAGACTAGATTTCAAAGAGAAGGCAGAAAGTTTCTAACACATGAATTAAACTCTCATTTTTATAAGATACATGCTTTAGAAAGTTAGTTTGTGCCAAAGCTTCCACCTGATGTCTTTATGACTTCTACAGACAGTAAGAGCTCCAAGACATCATATTTGTCAACTTGTGACACAAAACTGAACATGTTGGGCTGAGAATGTCCTAGTGTCCTTTTCCTTTGGAGGATGATCCTGGGAAATGTTGGCAGGCCCTGTTTATCATATTCCTGAGAGTTGAACTTGCGTTTCATTTTTCATTTTAGAGAATATTGACTCATTTATATATATTCTTTCCTGCCCACTCTTCCTATCTTTGTCCCATTCTAGGTCTCTATAAGAGAAATTTTTGGAAATATGAGATTATAGGGGTTGGGGAGGTATTGAAGACAAGTTGGCAGGACATAATATATATGAATTGCATCACTCATTAAAATTAAATATTAAATCAGGGAATTATAATTGTCATTGATTCCTGTGCTTGTTCCTTAAGTGAGTGAATTAAGATCTAGTCAGAGTCAACATTTTAACCTTATTTTCTGTACTTGTAGACTGAGTTAACCCCACATTAATATTGAATATTATATTTTTCATACATTTGTTCTTTTGTTCATTCAGTCCATGACTTTGTTTTGATTGTCTATTTGTACCAGCTCTCTGCTACATTGGAGTGGGGTAGGGGAC
>NW_021877169.1:0-742 GCF_006229205.1 Suricata suricatta
AGAGAGAGAGAGAGAGAGAGAGAGAGAGAGAGAAGTGTAGAAGTGTGAACTCATTTGATGCGGGACTCAAACTCACCCAAAGTGGGGCTTGAACTCACCCAGTGCAGAACTTGAACTCACCAACCTTGAGATCATGACCTGAGCCAAAGTTAGATGCTTAACCGACTGAGCCGCCTGCGTGCCCTTGGGCTTCATTTCCTTCAGGAGGCTCCCACTTCATGTGAAATTTACATTAAATACATTGGTAGGCCTTTCTCCTGTTACTCTGTTAGCTTAATTTTCAAACCAGCCAGGGACATTGAGGTGGTCAAGGGAAATTTTTCCTTCCGTACAGTAGCTTTTCCTTGCTCTCTCAGCCGCTCCCTCTGCTTACATTCTCTCACAGTGTCCTGTTTTCTTATCTTTGAAGATTTAATGCGATCTTAAATTTATTTGTTTCTTTAAGGGGTCTCTCCCCACCAGAACATAAACGCTTGGGAAGTGGGGATCTTGTCTCCTGTGCTCATTCTATCCACAGGCCCTAGAGGAATGCCTCGTACGTAGTAAGTACCCATACATGCTTGATGGGCAATGAGTGCAAGGACATTTCCTGCATGAGCTCTGCCATTGGCTCTTCTGTGTTCATCCCGTCAGACCTGAACACCCGAGCTTTCACAAGAACTCCAAAGTACTTTTTTGTTGTGGAGAAGGGGGATTTAAAGACTTTATTGTCACTGCAGGAAACCCCTCAACCATTGCTGCA
>NW_021877170.1:0-1553 GCF_006229205.1 Suricata suricatta
GGGTTCTGTGCTGACAGCTTAGAGCCTGGAGCTTGCCTCAGATGCTGTGTCTCCTCTCTCTCTCTGCCCCTTCCCTGCTCATGCTTTGTCTCTCCCTGTCTCTTAAAAATAAATAAACGTTATCATTTTTTATAAAATGAACTAAGGTCATTTATCATAATTATAACTCGGTTTCCTTCTTGAGTTGATTATTTCTAGACTCATCATACTTTCGATTTTGAGTCAGTTTTTGCTCTACTGTCACTGCAATGTTTGTGTTATAAGTAATCAAGTTGCCATTCATTGCAGTTGTCATGACAAAGGAACTGGAGGGCAAAAATCTTGGATTCCAGAACAGTTTGGTAGAATTAGCAACATGTGATTTTAAAGAGGCTACAGTATACGCATCTATTTCTTTTTAAATTTAGTTTAGTTTGTTGCTGGAAGCTGAGCTGTACCTTGTGAAGGAAATTATAGGAATTTCTTCTTTTGTGTTTATGGGAGCAAATATTACCTTTCCTGAAAACCTGTTTTACTTCCTCTCAAGGAAACAGGCTATTGAACCTTGCTCACAAAGGACTAACCTTTGTTTTTGCTGTGCTAAAAACATTGCCTTGTATTTGAATGCTGAGGACACCTTTATTCCCCATATGATGAGCATCTAAATCACCTACAATCAATCACTATTGATAAAGATTATGCATGAGTCTTCTACCAATCTACATTCTGGGAAATTTTTACATACCAATGAATTTGTCATCAGGAATCACTGTCTAAGGCAATTGCCACTCCTGTTTTGTACCCCATACTTTTTTTTAATAGATAAAGCTGATTCTCTAGTCAGAGCAGAGATGTCTGCTAGAAGTGCAGAGATCCCTGACTGGAGAGCAGAGATGCCTGCCTGGTGATCAGGAAGAAGCCGAGGCTCTGTCACTCCCTTTTGCCAATAGCGTCTATCCTTTGGGGAGCCTTGGACCTCCTGGAGCCAGACTCTGGCAGTTTGTTTGATTTTACTGTTAAGCACCTTCTACTAATCACAAAATTCTGAAAGAACATATAATATTAGGTGTGAGGAATAAGCCCACTGACCCAATCAAAGGGGGGGGATGTGGAGACCCAAGCACAGTGAAACAAAGCTTTAATCAACATTCTTGAAAGAGTGGGTATCTGACCTACAAGCAGGGTTGGGCAGTTATAGCAGACAATTTACCTCCAGGCATGCAAGTCCCTCCCCTGGTTCCTCATTGGCTGAATACTACAGAGATTACAGCCTCACCTGGATGTCACCTATGCCCATAAAAGGCAAAAGTAGTCTGATTGGAACAAGTGTACATTCCCTGAGGTGTTGCAGACTTTCAGTCTCTCCTCCTTCTGTTCTTTGGGGTATGCTTATTGCAAAGCCCATTAAAAATAAGTCCAAGGAATGGAGAGGGGAAGAAAAATCAGGAAGTGAAGTGTCTCAGGGTTTGGGACTCCACTGTAAAGAGGGTTCATACATAGTTCCAATAGGTTGTAAACCTACTGTTAACTAGGCAGCACAGCTTTCATTTGGTATTGCTGAAAATGAGTCATCT
>NW_021877171.1:0-742 GCF_006229205.1 Suricata suricatta
TTTCTTTATCCAGATTCATAATTTCTGTCTTTTAATTGGTATATTTAGATTGCAATGTTTTTAATGTGAAGTTGTCAGGTTTTATACTTCTAAAAAGAATTGCTATACCTTTCTATGCTCTGAAATAGATCATCAGAATAGGAACTGCCTCATTTGTTGTTTTTGTTGTTTTGTTTTTTTGAGTATGAAAGAACTAATATATAAAATCATCTCATTCACATACTTTTTTGGAGGTGATTTTTGCCAAGTTAACATCTGTTTCTTTAGAGGTTTTTGCTGTGGTAAGAGTTTCCACTCCTTAAGAATTTTGGTAATTTTTATCTTTCCATAATCCATTTTTGAGATCTTAAAATATACTAATATTGAAAATATTTCATATTTTAAACATCTGCTCTGTTTTTTCTTTTGTTTTCCTGTTGTGTCTTTCTCCCTTACCTTTAATTTCATTTTTCTGAAATTGTATTCATATTTTCATAAAAACTGACATTAGCACATATTTTTATAATATTTAATAATCAGTTTGTTCTGCTTTTTCACTAACTTCCTCTTCTTGTTCTCATTTAGATTACTTTTTTCTGTAATCTTATTTGAAGACTTAACTTTATATTTAGTAATAAAATCATTTTTAAATGATATATTTATTTCTCATATAACTTCTGTGGCATCTTATAAGGTTTGATAATTTGGTCATATTTTATAAATAATAAGAAATATGATTTTTAATTCTGTACTTAACCCAGTA
>NW_021877172.1:0-742 GCF_006229205.1 Suricata suricatta
TCAGACAACCTATGCTGCAATATTCATTTGGAGAATTCTTCCCAATTAACTAACTTTCTCACACTCCTGCTTTTCTTAATCCTGCCTGAATTTGGAGGGCCCTCTTTCGTCTCTCCTCCGCCTGGTAAAATTTTAGTCAAGGCCCTTCTGTTGCAAGAAATCGAAACCACACAAGCTAACAAGTGAAGTGGGATTTATACAAGGAATCTGGATCTTTTAAGAAGAATAAAAGGGTTCTCCCCAAAGGAAACGTTAATGGGAGCTGGAAAGTCAGCTCTCTTCCTGATATGTGGTCCTCTTGTTATAGCATAAAACTTTGAAGGTGGGTTCTTGGTTAGGGCTGACGTTTCTATTAACCTCTTCATACAAGAGTGGGCCCCAACAGCCATACACAAGCCCCATAACTTGCTCCCACTCCAAGGCCACAGGTACTGGGCCAGGAAGAGATACTTGGCATCCTCTGGGGCAACTTAAATTTGGAAGTAAGACTAAAAGTTAGATTCTAATTCAGTCTGGCCTGTTTTTTTGACCAAGGAAGATATAAAACTGGAAGTTATGTGGTAGCCATCTTGCAAGGTAGACCAATTAGCAGAGAAAGCCAGTCTGCAAACAGAAGAGGATAAAGCCAAAACGTGGTGGGAAATGGCCAGGTCCTGACACAGTTTCAGTTTCTGGGTCCAGTCTCCTCCTGAGATGCAGCCACATATCTGCCCTGCAGCCGGGTCCTCATAATAAAGGCTTA
>NW_021877173.1:0-742 GCF_006229205.1 Suricata suricatta
CCAGTACCTAATTAATCTAATAGCTAATTAATATCCATATACAACTTTGCGTAGTCTCTGGTACTTCCATAATACACAGCTTAACCTTTTCATTGTGATTGTTCAGCCTCTCTGGGACTCCCTGATCTAAAATTAAGGACCACAGCCTGGACGACTGCCAAATTTAAATGATCTGTGACTTAACTCTTCACACGTCACTTATACGTTTAGAAGTCATCTAAGGATAGGCGTAATGCATTACATATTCCTGTACTGCCCATGAAACCTAAAAAAGTACCTCGTATCCAAAAGTGGCCCCGTCGGTAGTTACTGAGATGGACTAACACTAACCTGCAAATTTTTGAAGCAGGAGGGCCAGCAGCTACACCATAGTAGTTAAAAGCGACAGGAGCTGTGGCTTTTAATGGGTTCCTGTGAAACCAATGTGTCATTTTCTCCAGATGTTTCCTATAAACAAAAAAAGAAACATATAAAAATTAAACATAAAACACTTACTAATGTAAACAGTATAAAAATAATTAAAGGCTTACTAAAAGTGTATATTTTTTAAAATTTTTTAAAATGTCTTATTTATTTTTGATACAGAGAGAGACAGAGCATGAGAGGGGGAGGGGCAGAGAGAGAAGGAGACACAGAACCGGAAGCAGGCTCCAGGCCCTGAGCTAGCCGTCAGCACAGAGCCTGACGTGGGGCTTGAACCCACAAACGTGAGATCTGACCTGAGCCGAAGTCGGAGGCTTAA
>NW_021877174.1:0-742 GCF_006229205.1 Suricata suricatta
TATAAAGCAGGTTCAGGATTTCAAACTCAGTGACATTTCACTACATGATTAGCTTGGCTTCTTCGCAGGCACACAAAGCAGAACATGAGACACATCACGCAGCAAACAAGAGAACACAGAGGGTAGGAAGTTAATGAACCAAACGGGAAGTCAGACTGTAGACACACAGTGTGTGGGTCCGGTCTGGGTCAGCTCTCAGCACGTACTGCTCATTATGTTCGGGCAGTGAAGGAGCTCCCTTCTGTTCAGAGACCAGGGGGGCAGAGCCTTTGGCGACAGCTGCCTTTTTTCGAGTGGTCAGACATAGAGGGGTCACTGTCTGAAGAGTCTGACAGTTGGTTGCAAAAATCCTCCCTTTTTAAGAGATTTAATCAGTCTTGAGCCCTTGCACGCCTCCTCTGCTTCTGCTTATCAGTTCAGGCGTGTCGTCAGCAGTGCTAGTCTTTGCAGTATCTGGTAGCTGCAGTACCCTTAACTGCCTGCGTCATTGCTTAACACACAGGCTCCTGCCTGACATGAGTGACTCCATCTTGCGCTCGACATACTGTTACTTCCCCATCCCCATATTTTTTTTTACTAGGTGAGAAACGGATAAAAAAGGATAACCTGCCAATTGCTTCTTGGCCTATTGGCTAAGATCAAGTGTAAAGATAACCTGTCAAAGGTTACACAAAGCAGTGCTTGGATTTGAATTCCTGGGAGCTTGGTTCCAAAACTAGACCTTAACCATCATTTTTTCCTC
>NW_021877175.1:0-742 GCF_006229205.1 Suricata suricatta
GCATAGCAACAAACATTCTAAAGAAAAATTGCCAGACGACATGTGTCCAAATAAGGAAATGCAGTTAGTTACTGAACATATGGACAAATGTTCAACCTCATTTGGTATGCTCAAATATGTGTACAATTGAAAAAGGAATGAGATGAGATTCAATCCTTTATAGATTAAATTACTCAAGATTGAAGGTAATTAGATTACTTCATGAATTCCAGTTTAGTTATCTCTGCCTGATCATGGCTTGTGTGTAGTTGTGTCTCTGTGGGTGCTGTGCTTACAGCAAGAGGCTCCTGGGGGCTAAGAAGCTATTATTTTATTTTATTTTATTTTTTTAAGAAGCTATTATTTTAAAAGCCCTGCTTTTGCCAGAATCTTTACACACAGTCTCCGAAATCCTTATGACAACCTTTCAAGGTACAGAGATTTAGGCTCATTTTACAGATGAGGAAGTTTGAGAGGCAAGATTTGAACTCCATTTGGCCTAATCACACATTCTCAGTCTCTTTCCACTGGGGTAGGCTGTCTCTCTGAAATGCTCTTAGCTGCTAGGGGTGCCTGGCAGGCTCAAATTTAAAAAGAAAGGAAGGGAGGAAGGAAAGAGGGAAGGAAGGAGGGAGGGAGGGAGGAAGGAAGGGAAGAAGGAAGGAGAAAGGAAGAAAGAAAGAAAAGAAAAGAAAAGAGAGAAATGCTCTTAGCTGGTGACGAAGGTGGGCACACCTCTGTCTGCCGCTGAAGCCTGAATCTG
>NW_021877176.1:0-742 GCF_006229205.1 Suricata suricatta
CTAATTAGAAACTAAATTCACTAAAAGGATAAATGCCACCCCATATAACCGCTCAGCTAATTTGTGGCATATTTAGTGCTGTTTACCTTCGCAGAATCCTTTGTTTTACCCCCATTCTTGGGTGCTTTGGAGGTGGGAGCCGTTGTCTTGACTTTGTCCTAAAGCAAAGGAAACATAATAAGGTCACTGTTATCAGTCTAACAGTTAACTCTGGGCTGCAGTCAAATCAAGTGTAATTAAAAAATGGAAAACTCTGAATATACATAGAAGTGTCTGGGAAGTAAAAAGGCTTAAACATACAGTGGAAAATGTGGGTCCCAGTGATGTTCTGCCAACTTCCATGAGGAATTTTGGTGATCAAAACACATCTTGCTACTATCACGACTGGGTTTATGTGCCAGCAGAGCAAGAATGAGATACTGTTTTCAGTGTCGGGGAAAACAAATTTAACAATGGAAATCATCACAGAGAGCCCCATTCACCAAAAGGCATTATTTATCCAGGAGTATGAAACAGGATGCTGAAGTGGTCTGGGAGGACTGATAATGGGGAGGACTGATAATTCAGTGATTGGGAGCGGTGTTTAATAAGAGCACAACAACAGCAAACAGATCTGCAGTATCAATTCTTCTGAAAATAACAAGGTAGGGCATTCAATTCACTTTTCCTTCTGTTTGACTTCTATATACGCCACACACCTATTGTCCCACCTATTTTTTTCATTCATCTTTAATCACACGTT
>NW_021877177.1:0-742 GCF_006229205.1 Suricata suricatta
TTTTTTTAAAAAAAGAAACTAAATGAAACTTAAGCAGTATAAATGTAAATAAATTTACATTTAAGAAAATCAAAATCAAACTTCTGAAAACCATTGGGAAAAAAATTAAGTAGCTTGACTTAGACTTCTAATTATCCTGTACTACAGAGAGGAGATCAACAAAACCACCTTCCCCAGAAGCAACTAGAAAAGTGGGCAAAAAATGTCAAACCAAACCAACCATTCATTTCAATACACTCTAACTGCCAAGAGCTAATAAAGAGCATTTATTAATGAAATCCTCTCCAATTAACAAAAGTGTGAGTTTGTACTTAACCTTCCCTGAGGCTGTTCCTATTTTTTCAGTCCCAGCTCTGTCAACATGGTAATTTAACTAGGACACAGCAAGATGTGAAAACCATTAGCTTCCTCCCACCGAAGTGTGTAGGAGGAAGAAAGGGATTACTTGATCATTGGAGTATTGTCAACTGCACTGGCAACCAATTTATCAGGATAACATGGGGAGGACTTGCTGTATAGAGACAGCAGGGGATCGTTTTCTTGATTGTTTCCTTTGCAGTGCAGAAGCTTTGTATCTTGATGAGGTCCCAAGAGTTCAGTTTTGTTTTCATTTCCTTTGCCTTTGGGGATGTGTTGAGTAGGAAATTGCTGCAGTTGAGGACAAGGAGATTGTTTCCTACTTTCTCCTCCCGGGTTTTGATGGTTTCCTGTCTCACATTCAGGTCCTTCAGCCATTTTTTTT
>NW_021877178.1:0-742 GCF_006229205.1 Suricata suricatta
GAGTGTCATTGTAACTACTGTATTGTAAATGGTGGAAAATAATTGCATATGTTAAAAAAATAAATTGTATTATATTCAAAAATAAATAAATAAATAAAATTATTTAAAAAAAAGTAGCTAATCAGGAAACTCCTGTCTGGCGAGCATACAGACACTGGAAGCCAGGGTGGGAGAAAGAACCAAAGAGAGTGGGGACAGGGCAGAGAAGATCTAAAGAAGGGACACTCTGAACAGCAGGTCCAGACCTTGTGGGTTTGCCTGCAGGCTCTGCCCAAATTTCTCTTGGCCAGCCTCACCTGACTTGCTTAAAGAAAGTGTCATGTATATATTGGAAGGAAAATTGGTCCTAATTTCTATCTTTTGAAATCATAAGTATAATGACAAGTGACATGAGTGTGATTTTGTAAAGGAAACTGGTTTTATTTTTGACAAGTTCCTTTATGTCCTTTGTGTGTGTGTGTGTGTGTGTGTGTGTGTGTCTCCTTTTTTTCCCCCCAAATGCACTGTCTATTTTGCAGTTTGTTTCCATGGACATCATTGGCAATCTATAGGTTATTTAAATGGATCTGAGAAGAGGCAGTAGTAATAAATAAAGCCCTGATATGGGCTATAAATAGCAAGAGTGCTCTAGACTGCCCATCTTCCACCTGTCTACTTACCACTTAGCAAATCACGTTTACAATAATAATTTAAAGAACTCTAGTTTTTTTTTTTTCCTAGTTGTCAATGATAGGAGGGAGGT
>NW_021877179.1:0-742 GCF_006229205.1 Suricata suricatta
TGGCTCAGTCGGTTAAGCATCAGCTTCAGCTCAGGTCATGATCTCACGGTTTGTGGGTTCGAGCCCTGCGTCGGGCTCTGTGCTGACAGCTCAGAGCCTGGAGCCTGTTTTGGATTCTGTCTCCCTCTCTCTCTGACCCTCCCCTGCTCATACTGTCTATCTCTCTCAAAAATTAAGTAAAATAAAAACGGAAAAAAAATTTTTAAAGAGCTTTTTAAAGTTCATTTATTAGTTTTATAATCTCTACACCCAATGTCAGACTTGAACTCATGACCCTGAGAAGAGTTGCATGCTTTTCTGACTGAGCCAGCTAGGCACCCCAACTAGAATTCTAAATTAAGGAAATAATCCTATATAAGGGAATTTTTGCTGGGAAAAGTACCTGAATTTTAGGAGATCTGTTTGGCCATGGTATGTGTGTGTGTGTGTGTGTGTGTAATATTTACATAATTACATAAAAGAAATTGGAAGTTTCTCATTTATTTTTATTTGAGAGGAAAAGAGAGGAAGAGAGAGAGAGTGAGAGAGCAAGTAGAGGAGAGGGAGAGAGAGAGAATCCTAAGCAGGTCCCACACTCAGCACAGAGCTCAACACGGGGCTCAATCCCACAACCCTGGGATCATGACCTGAGCCAAAACCACGAGTCGGATGCCCCGCTGACGGAGCACCCAGGCGTCCCTGTGCTGGGGGTTTCTATCGCTAGGTACCCATATTTGTCTGTACTTTCCCCGTTTTGTGTCAC
>NW_021877181.1:0-1553 GCF_006229205.1 Suricata suricatta
AGATTCCACATCAGTGAGAGCCTGGAACCTGTTTGGGATTCTCTTTCTCTCCCTCTCTCTCTCTCCCCTCCCCAACTTGTGCTCACTCTCTCTCTCTCTCTCTCAAAGTAAGTAAATAAACTTTAAAAAAGGTAAAAAAAAAAAACAATTCCTATGACTCAACATTAAAACAAATATGATTTTCAAAAAGCGCAAAGGACTCGGATAAATATCTCTCCAAAGACAAACAAGTAGCTACCAGCACATGAAAAGATGTTTACGGGGGCCTGGGTGGCTCAGTCGCTTAAATGTCCAACTTTGGCTCAGGTCAAAATCTCAGGGTTCATGGGTTCGAGGGTCGGGAAGCGTAATGACAGTTTAGAGCCTGGAGCCTTCTTCAAATACTGTCTCTCTCTCTCTCTCTCTCTCTCTCTCTCTCTCTCTGGCCCTCCTCCACTTACACTCTGTCTTCTCTCTCAGAAAATGAATAAACATTTAAAAAGTCTAAAACAGATGATTAATTTTACTAATTATTAGGGAAATGCAAATCAAACTCTTGAAAGAGAAATTCCATTCTAGTTGGCGTCTGCCCAATGTGTGCCCTTTAAACTTTGGGACAATCTCTGCTTTTATCAACCCCAGGTTTCTGCTTTTGAATTCCTAAACTAACCCAGAAAGGTCCTTTTTTCTTCCTTCTCACTTTCCTTGTTTTTCCTTTCCCAGGAGAAAACAGGGCACACGTAGGAAGGGCAGGGCTAATTCTCAGTAGAGAAGCCATTGGCGTTTGGGACAATTCTTGGTGAAAAACGGTCTCATAACCGCCACATGAAATCCCTGACTCCCTCCTATGACTA
This sequence comes from Suricata suricatta, assembly GCF_006229205.1. NCBI lineage: Eukaryota > Metazoa > Chordata > Mammalia > Carnivora > Herpestidae > Suricata > Suricata suricatta. The sequence goes on from NW_021877181.1 coordinate 834, forward strand.
GCCAGTAGCTCCCTCCAGTCATAGAATAACCAAAACCTGCTCCCCCCCATTTCCAAATATTGGCTTAGCTCTGGGGACTTGACCCCTTCCTAACTGCTGCCGGATGAGTCACCAGACTTTTCAGTCTCTATTTCTCCACATGCTAACATGGTCTAAGGAGATCAAAAGTAGGAAGCCATTACAAAAAAATATTAGATGATAATTTCAGGCAAAGCATTTTTCATAAATCCTGGTTCGTACTAGGACCACAGAAACTCAGACTGTACGGGATCCTTGACCATATTGTGTTCCAGACCACCCAAGTCCAAATCCGAGGATGACAGCTCACTGGATCCAGGAGAAGGAGGTAGTCTGGCCATAATGGAGCATGCGGAGGCGGTTTCCTGGCCTTGGGGGTCTCTATCCATTATCAGCTCAGTAACTGGGAGAAGACCCAAGCCTCCCTCACCTGGTCTGAAACAATCCCACAATAATCTACAAAGACTAAGGGTTGCTTTAGGAGACGAACCCACCCTGGAATTTCTAAATCCAAGCTTCTTCAGGAAGGGCCTTCTCCTCACTTGACAAGCAAAGAGACAGCCTCAGAGTCCCAGTCTGCAGGGAGGGTCTTGCTCCAGGAGCACAGCTCACAACCTGTAACACTCAGATACCTGCACTTGCACAAGTGTGGAGACTAGATTAGCTAATTAACCGGGGGTGAAATCGAGTGGACGAGGCAAT
>NW_021877182.1:0-742 GCF_006229205.1 Suricata suricatta
TGACTGATGTCCTAGTAGTACACATACTATTAGCATGATGTACCAGCATGATTACAGTAAGGCAATCCAGCAGGGAAAAAAATAATCAGAATTTCTATACATATATTGTATTCTATAATGTACTGGAAGTATACACTTGGTATGTGGTATAGCAGTCAGAAAAGTGTCCATTCTCCGTTATCTTTCTTGCTGGTGCTTGTGTTATTGTGTTCAGAGAAGATTCTATATAGGGATCTTTTCAAGGCACCTGTCCATGTTTTGAGTTAGTTGAATTAACCTTGATAATATAAATTGATAACCCATTTAACTGGCTCACCAAGCTGGCACATCCAAATACCATACACCGGAAGCAGATGTGGAGGTTGTAGGGAGAGGTCTCTGTCAGTTTGGGTGGCATGGAGTTACTGAGGAACTGACCTCATTTACTGCCTGAATCCTACATGCTCCTGTTACACCGTTAGGAGGGAGCCACTGATGACCTGCTATTTAAATATCAGTAAAACAAAATTTCCCTTATTTTTTAAATAAGGGCTATATAGAACTTCTGATGATTTTCTTCCTTGCCCTGGTGGATTGTATCCCTCAGGTGGTCACATCTCACTCTGGAGACCAATGGGCTAGAGAACTAAAAGAATTTCCAAGATCATTTTACTTCTCCCTAAATTGATTCTTCTCTATATTCTCCAGACTTCCTTAAGTCATTATTCCTTTGTGTGTGATATCCTTGTTAGGAGAATTTTCT
>NW_021877183.1:0-742 GCF_006229205.1 Suricata suricatta
GCGCAGGAGACGGATCTGGCTTGTTCCTCCAGGACGCTGTGGGTAGCAGGGGTTTTGACAAGATAAGTCACTCAACTCGGTATTTCAGGATAATCACATTAAATGGGCGACACTACAGACTCTTCTGCTGGAGGTGAAGACTCTGAAATAGAGTAATGATGACAGCTTCCACCCCATGCCACAGCCAGGAGGAGCTGGGCTTAGATGATGTAATCCCAGAAGGCAGAATTCTACGTGAGAACCAGGTCTGCTCCGTGACGGCAGGAGGAGCCTATAAGGACAGTGTCCCCACCCTCATCGATGAAGGCATCAGACTTGCACATGCTCACACATGTGCTCACATATGTGTAGACACACAGTTGCACGTACAAACACACTCATGAGCACACTCGCAGGCCATGGGGTGAAGCATGACCCCACAGCTTCCCCCCTCTCCGCCCGGCCTCCAGCACGCCTCTCTGGGCATCGGTGGGACGTGTGAACGCCCCTCTGGAGCCCAGTGTGTCCTTCATGAGATGCTGCGCTGACGGCTCCGTGGGGACAGACTGTGGTGGGAAGGGGGCCTGGCTGGTCTCATTGCCGTGTCAAATGGGGCAGAGTCAGCCCTTGGAGACAAAGCCAGGAGAGTTGGAAGAGGGGACCTCAGCCTTGGAGGGGCTCTTGGGTCCTCCATCCTCACCTGGGCAGGGGCACAAGTAAATGCATCCGTGCCCTGCCTCCAGTCCTGGAGCTCCAGGAGTCC
>NW_021877184.1:0-742 GCF_006229205.1 Suricata suricatta
ATTAACACTGCTTCTTTTTTCTATTTCTAATCAATTTTAGAGAAACCTGAAACTTATTTGAATTTTAACCATTGTAGACAGGACTGAAGGGGTTTTACATGTTGATGATTTTCTTAGCTGTTCTAGGATTTTGATAGATTGTTTTTTTATACTCTACAGGTAATAAGTTATCTGCTTAAACCAGAAATGAGCTATTTGCGATCTATAAAAAGCTGGGGTATGTGGGATACTGGTGGAAGAGGGCAGTGTCCTTCTCAGATGGAACTGGAAACAAGTGTGGCTCCATCACTAATTTTCTACAAGACCCTTAACTCCATAGGTCTCATTTCCCTTATTTTTAATGTGAACATATAACAGTGATCTTGGTTAGTTGTTGTGAGGATTAAGTGAGAAAATATATCTGTAAGTAAATGGTAAATGTTCAATAAGCATAGGTGTGCTTATTAGTGTTTTTGGTATCACTGAAAAAAAAACAAAGAATAAAACAAAGATCTCACTATGACCTCAAAGCCCAAATATACATCGATGAGTATCCTAGTGTGTTAATTTGCTGTAAATACATATTCTCTTCTAGATTCCTTTCCTCTCTTTATTTAAATCTTTCCTTTCTATCTAATTATTCAAAAATAGGAGCAAAGTTAAGAGATTATGGAAAAAACTGTTATATAGCACTTAAAATGGTATTTATGAAGAGTTATTACAACATGGAGCAGACTTTAGGTTACATTGTTCCTTGGTAGTA
>NW_021877185.1:0-742 GCF_006229205.1 Suricata suricatta
AAGAAGATGTAGATTGACATTAGTATTGGCAATGGAAGCATGAGAAAGCCACCAGAAGATGTCAGAGCTGACGCTTTCTCTGGCTCCTGGTCATGAGTGCGTCATCGCCCACAGGAAAAGGCAAAATCTGGGACAATCTGGTGAAATCTGACAAGAAGTTAACCAGAAAGCTTAACACTGTCAAGAGGAGTATGAGAAATAGGAGTTTATGTTTCCGATGATCAAGGCTGAAACTTGCCCACATGTATGTTTTGCCTGGAAACGTCACTCAGATTGTATAAAGGCATCATGATTATCTAATCATTTAAAATATTTTTCATCTTTATCTCACCCTTCAAACACTTTTTTATGTTTTATAATATTCATAACATATGAGTATAACATATAAAATGCTCTATACTGTGTACAATATCAGTAAGGTACATTATATAAGTTGTTATATATGAATTTGTATCTTTTTATTTTGGGGGGCTGAGAGATATTGAATGGGGTCCCTATAAAAATTTGGATGCCCTTGGTATAATTTATCATCTGTCAATAATCTGTTCTAAAAATACACGCGGAACACGGGGCGCCTGGGCGGCTCAGTCGGTTAAGTGTCAGACTTCAGCTCAGGACATGATCTCGCGGTCTGCGGGCTCTGTGCCGACAGCTCAGAGCCTGGGGCCTGCCTCCGATTCTGGGTCTCCTTTCGTCTCTCTCTGCCCCTCCCCCACTCACACTTTGTCTCTCTCTCTCTCTC
>NW_021877186.1:0-742 GCF_006229205.1 Suricata suricatta
CTCTCTTGGTCCCTCCCTGTTTATGCTCTGTCTCTCAAAAATAAATAAATGTAAAATAAATAGATAAATTATAAAGAAATAAAAATTGCTCTCTATTAATTACTGTGTTGGAAGAGCCATTAAAGAAGTGGAAAGCAGGTAAGAGACTGGTGGTAATCTAATCAAGAAAAGTAGGTGGCATGAAGTAGAAAATGGAGACATGAATTAATTCAGGAGCCTTTTGGAGCTAATATAAAACAAGTCTTGGTGGTTGGTTAAGGATGTGTTAAAGCAGAGAAAGAAAATAAAATGATTACCCAAGATATTGGCATAATGTATTGGGAAGTGAGGTGGTCGTTACTGAAATTAACAAGGTAAGGGAAAATCAGTCAAGTTTGGAAAGGAAATGGCATCTAATTTTCTACAATTTAAGCATGAGACACTCAAGACTATGTGATATCCAAGTGGTGATGGGTGAGCTGGCCCAGGATCAGGGCTCCCAAGATCGTCTCTGTTTCTATCTTTATATAAATAGTGACAGGAGGCATCAACTTAACTGGGATTTTTCACTGAAAATGAAGAGGCCATCAGGAGACACTGGGAACAACTATGATGGTGTAAATCCTTAATACACAGTCAACAGAAGGAATTTCACAAAGTATGAAGGTATGAAGTAGAGGTGATTGGAGAGCAAGAGGGAGCCAGAGACCACGTTGTCCAAGATGCCCGGAGAGGAAATTGCTTTAAGAGAGTTGGAGCGATT
>NW_021877187.1:0-742 GCF_006229205.1 Suricata suricatta
CTCTTTTATGTCCTATATTTAACAACCCTTCCCACCCCTTCTACCTCCACTTCCCCAGAACCAACTGGCCTGTCTGGGTGTTGTGGTCTTATCAGGCCCATTTGGCCCCTGATATGTTTGCAAGCACAGCTCTTAGGGCCAAACTGCCCTGCACACCCCGCACCAGGGCTCTTATCACTCCCTGAATGCTGGATCACACCTGACTTCTCTGCACTGTGGGCAATGGAATGGCAGGAACCCTTTCTGTCTTGTTCAGGGTAGACTCAGGGCCCAGCCTGCACCTGCCAAATGGTGGGAGCTTATCTAATGTCTGCTGAAATGCTGAGTGGTTTATACCTTCATCAAACGATACTGTGGAATTGTAGGGGTATCTTCTCAATTTCATGTGTTGATCCTGGGTCATTCATGTCCTCTGGTAAGTCCTTGAGCCTGAAACATCGTAACCCCATTCTGCTCTCTCTACATCTAAAGCAGCAGGACTCAGACTGCAAACCATTTGCTCTTTCCTGTCCATACCTATCATATTTTGGAAAAGTGGGTTCTGTATTTTCTAGAACACTAGGAACAACCTGTGGGCAGTATTGTCTAACTCGAATCTTTTGACAGACCCCTTCTTCATTAAGGTCTGTCCATTTACCATGTACATTTCATAAGGACAAAAGGGGGTTAGGAATAGAAGATCTACACCACTCTCTCAGTGAAAAAACTAAGAGAAATATGATAAAATTTCCTAGACCTATGA
>NW_021877188.1:0-742 GCF_006229205.1 Suricata suricatta
TCTTGGGACTCATGCACCTTTTACACATAAAAAATTATTCTTAAATCTCTTGAATCTGGTAGACACCAATTTTCACATTTTACCTTTGGATGTTTGTATGTGTTGGGTATGGCTTTCACAGTTCAGTGGTATTATAATTTTGCCCTACATTCAGCCAAGGACTAGTCCCTCAGAAATTTTCATTCCTATGATCCTCAGAGGGCATGTGAGTGCACAATGTCTTCCAGACCAACTGGGATAAACATGACTTTTTTTTTTTAGAGACTATTCCTTTAGAGTCATACCTGGATTTGAGTAGTTCATTCTTCATCCAGTGTTTGGTCAAAGGTTGTACTCAAGTGTGCTAAGGGTTCAAGGCTTTTTGCTTATAGATTACTGTGTGACTTGGTAAAGCTTTCTCATTTTCTCTACATCCTGCTTTTATGACTTTTAAGTGGATGCAGTGTAAGGTATGCACTCAGACTTCAGGACCCTTAGACATGAGTATGATTTTAGGACTTTTCTTGACTACTCCTTGCTCCTGTAGTGTCTTTAAATCTACTGGATGCTCTACCATTTTGTTTCACTACTAGTATCATGAAATTTTCCAACCCTCTTTTAATTCCTCATCACCAAATGCTCCATGGTTTTCCATAATACACTTAGGCATGAACTTCTCACCTACTCTAAATAAAGTCATTCACCTCAGGCAAGGCTTCAAAGTTTTATGTCCTCATGGAATTGCTACTCCCCTGGAGAGAAA
>NW_021877189.1:0-742 GCF_006229205.1 Suricata suricatta
AACTCTATTTGTGCATTCAGCATTCTTTTATTGATCTAATATTTGGCAGATTCTGTGCCAGATACTAAGGAGAAAACTGAAGGAACTCACAGACTTTCAGAGGAGAGGTCAAGAAAGAATTGTACTCAGTGAGAAAGCATTAGTTTTTAAGTTTATTTATTTTGAGAGAGAGAGAGTGGGCGGGGGCAGAGAGGGGGGAGAGAGAATCCCAAGCAGGCTCATTGCTTCAGCCCAGGACCTGATGTGGGGCTCGATCCCACTACCCTAGGATCATGACTTGAACCAAAATCAAGAGTCAGACACTTAACCGAGTCACCCAGGCACACCAAATAAATGCATGATTAGTGATTGTATGTCATGTCCTATGGGAGCCCGTGGCGGGGGAGGGAAAGACTTAACAGATGAGGGGTACAAACAGTGCATGGAAGCTCTCAGGTAAAAGCGGCTGACAATGATCCTCTGGGGAAGAGGAAGCAACAGGTGGAAAACTAAGAGCCTGACAGTGCAGGTGTGACAGAGTGTGGATCCTGTGAGACAGTGACATGTCTGAGAGCAGAAGCCAGAAGGCTTGGTTGATGGGGAGGTGTCTTTGGGCCAAGCTGAGGAACAGGGACCTTGTGCTGCTGGCACTGAAGAAAAGTCCTGGAATTCAAATGTCCTGGAAGTGTTTGAGTTGGCAAGTGATGTGACTCGGTCTGTGTTTGGAAGGCCAGCCTGGAGCAAGAGGGAGAGAGAGAGAGAG
>NW_021877190.1:0-742 GCF_006229205.1 Suricata suricatta
ACAGTCTTCAGATTGAGTATACTGGTTCCTTCCATGTTATTCTTCTCCAAAATTATATTTTTTAATTTTTAAAAATTTATTTATTTATTTTGAGACAGAGAGAGAGAGAGATGAGTATGAGAGGGGCAGAGTGAGAGGGGAGAGAAATCCCAAGCAGCCTCTGTGCTGTCAACACAGAGCTTGATGCAGGGCTCAAACTCACAAACTGTGAGATCATGACCTAGGCTGAAATCAAGAGTCAGATACTTAGCTGAATGAACCACTAGGCACCCCTTCTCCAAAATTATTTTAACTTTTCTAGCTCCTTTGCCTTTTAGAGAATTTATATTTATATAAGTCTACTTAATATATATTATATATATATATATATATATACACACACACATAAATCAAGTTGTATGCTTCAATATATTTGTGATTTTATTCATGAACTGTATCTTTTTTAAAATTTTAAAAATGTTTTTTATTTATTTTTGAGAGAAAGAGAGAGAGAGAGCACAAGCAGGGGAGGGTCAGAGAGAGAGGGAGATACAGAATCCAAAGACAGGCTCCAGGCTCTGAGCTAGCTGTCAGTACAGAGCCCGACGCGGGGCTCGAACTCACGAACTGGGAGATCATGACCTGAGCTGAAGTTGGATGCTTAACCAACTGAGCCACCCAGGTGCCCCTCATGAATTATATCTTAATAAAGCTGGGGGAAAAGGTTATGGAGGAAAAAAAGACCAAAATCTTGATAGAAAAA
>NW_021877191.1:0-742 GCF_006229205.1 Suricata suricatta
CTGTATTGTAAATGATGGAAAATAATTGCATATGTTAAAAAAATAAATTGTGTTATATTCAAAAGAATATTAAATAAAAATAAATAAATAAATAAATAAAATTGTAATTAGAAATGATCCCCTGTTGATTTGTACTTCTAAATGACAGCATCATTCACTTTCAATAAGTGGCCAAAAGGAATCTATCAGATTCTACTTAATTCAGTGAATGTTTTACAGGGATACATTGTAACTTCATCAGCTATTCCATTTCTAATATATAACCTTCTAAGACATAAATAATTTCCAGGCCACTTTTCTGCATATACTTGGAGTGCAGTGTTAACGTACACATGCCATTAATAAATGCTATTTAAAACTACTGACCTTCAAAAGGATGAGTCTAGTGATGTTTAATTCATCATGACATTTTCCAGGAAATTACAGGAAATTTTTCATAACTTAAATACAAACTTGAGCTATACAGATTTTCATGCAAATCTGCCTTGAAAAGCATTCTATACTGTATTGTTTTTTTAAAAGAAAATTTGCATTGAATATATCGGAAGGCTAGCAAGTGAGATCTGAAGTGCATTTATGATTTTATTCAACAAAAGCCTTAGACATGGGAAACTTGAATAGCACCCCATACTTGTGATAGCTCGCCCTCACATGTATGTGCACACGCACATGCACGAGTGTGCAAACACACACATTACAACAGTAGCAGCTTTCAGTCTGGGACACATTATGTTCAAGAGAC
>NW_021877192.1:0-1552 GCF_006229205.1 Suricata suricatta
AAGTCTGGGATTGTGATGCCCCCCGTTTTGGGTTTCTTCTTCAATATTACTTTGGCTATTCGGGTTCTTTTGTGAAATTCCATACGAATTTTAAGATAGTTTGTTCTAGCTTTGAGAAGAATGCTGGTGCAACTTTGATGGGGATTGCATTGAATGTGTAAATTGCTTTGGGTAATAAAGACATTGTCACAAGGTTTATTCTTCCAATCCATGAGCACGGAATATTTTTCCATTTCTTTGTGTCTTCTTCAATTTCCATCATACGTCTTCTGTAGTTTTCTGCATACAGGTCTTCTACATCTTTGGTTAGGTTTATTCCTAGGTATTTTATGCTTTTTCATGCTATTGTGAATGGCATCTGTTTCTTGCTTTCTCTTTCTGTTTCTTCATTTTTGGTGTATAAGAATGTAACTGACTTCTGTACATTGACTTTTTACCCTGCAATATTACTGAATTCATGTGTCAGTTCTAAAAGGCTTCTGGTGGAGTCATTCGGGTTTTCCATGTGGAGTATCATGTCGTCTGCGAAAAGGGAAAGCTTGAATTCTTCTTTGCTGATTCTGATGCCTTTTTTATTCTTTTGTTTTCTGATTGCTGATGCTAGGACTTCTAACACTACAGTAAGAGTGGACATCCCTGTCATGTCCCTGATTTCAGTGGGAAAGCTCTCAGTTTTTCCCCATTGAGGATAACATTGGCTGTGGGCTTTTAGTGAATGGTTTTTATGATTTTTAAGTCAGTTCCATCTATCCCGACTTTCTCGAGAGTTTTAATTAAGAAGAGATGTTTATTTTGTCAAATGCTTTTTCTGCATCTATTGACAGGGTCATATGGTTTCTTTTCTTTTGTTTTGTTAATGTAATGTATCACATTAATAGATTTGCGAATACTGAACCAGCCTTGTAACCCAGGAATAAATCCCACTTTATCATAATGGATAATACTTCTTATATGCTGTTCAATTTGATTGCTAGTATCTTGTTGTGTATTTTTGTATCTGTAATCATTAAGGATATTGGCCTCTAGTTCTCTTTTTTGTTGGGTCTCTGCCTGGCTTGGGAATCAAAGTGATATATGCTCCATAGAATGAGTCTGGTAGTGTTCCTTCCATATATATTTTTTGGAACAGCTTGAGAAGGATTGGTGTTAACTCTGCTTTAAACGTGTGGTAGAATTCCCCTGGGAACTGAAGAAACCAATCCCATTCACAATTGCACAAAAAACCATAAAATACCTAGGAATAAACTTAACCATTTAAAAGACCTGTATGCAGAAAACTATAGAAGAGGTATGAAGGAAATTGAAGAAGATACAAAAAAATGGAAAAACATTCCGTGCTCATGGATTGGAAGAATAAACCTTGTGACAATGTCTTTATTACCCAAAGCAATTTACACATTCAATGCAATCCCCATCAAAGTTGCACCAGCATTCTTCTCAAAGCTAGAACAAACTATCTTAAAATTCGTATGGAATTTCACAAAAGAACCCGAATAGCCAAAGTAATATTGAAGAAGAAACCCAAAACGGGGGGCATCACAATCCCAGACTT
>NW_021877193.1:0-742 GCF_006229205.1 Suricata suricatta
GTTCTGACCACTGTCTTCTTATCTGTAAAGTAAGGATAAAAATAGTGTTTATCATTTAAGGCTGGTAAGAAAAGCAGTTAATTGAGGTTATTCAGGTAACAGGCTTCACATAGTGCCCAGCATACAGGAAGAGCTCAATAAATAATGAGTATTACTAGCAACGTAATTGTGGCCCAAAGGGTTGATCCACTTTCTCTTTACTTCGGTACCGGCTATCCTCTTTCCAGTTTCTACCTGCCGTTTACTGGAGCAGAGGCTTCTATTTTCCGTCCGTCACTCCATGCAGCTGTTCTGCGGAGGGGAAATTCACAAAACGGAGAACTCATCCATCTTCCTTGTAAGGCCTTTCCCCTTTGGAGCTGCATGCAAGGAATCGTGGCAGGCCCACCAAGCCCTTCCAGAACCGTGAAGGATTAAAACAATTTTTTATGTTTATTTATTTTTGAGAGAGAGAAGGAGACAGTGTGAGCAGAGGAGGGGCAGAGAGAGAGGGAGATATAGCATATGAAGCAAGCTCCAGGCTCTGAGCTGTCAGCACAGAGCCTGATGTGGGGCTCGAACTCATGAGATCATGTCCTGAGCCAAAGTGGGACACTTAACCAACTGAGCCCCCAGGCGCACCCCCCAATCAAGGATATTTATTTATTTATTTATTTATTTATTTATTTATCCCATCAAGCATTTTTTAAAGGCAGTGACAAAATCTGGGAGAAAGATGGCATCATAGAGCTGTTTGTCATAA
>NW_021877194.1:0-742 GCF_006229205.1 Suricata suricatta
TCATTTTGACAAATTGCTATCCACTAAATCATCTGTAGACTTTTTAGAGCTCTCCATTATTAGCTATTATATTATTACAGCTTGTCTTGCTCAAACACTGATTAGATCAATCAGTAACATTGCCATTTGCTTACTTTGTTATCATTAGTATGATGTCTTGCTTTGAGTGAAAATCAATGTATGTATATTTGACTAATTTACATTTATAGAAATAGGATGGAACTTTAAGAAGAAATTAGTATGATATAACCATGTGCCACATATACTTAAAGGAAGTGGGAATGACAGTATATGTTGATATCATTGCAGAAGGCATTATTTCCACAGGTTCATAATATAATTATAATATTAATCATTTCATAAGATAATATTATAACAAAGGAAGACTATTTCTTAACAAAGAGGATAACATTTATATAGCTGATTGATAATTTTTGTTCTCCTACGAAGAAGTCCCTTGAGAGCAAGGACTTAAACTAACAATATTGTCATCATACAGAGCATTTTTAAAATTTTCTTAAGATTCTGAAATCATGCTGATTTGAGGTAGAGGCCAGTCTGCAACCCTTGGGTGTAGCAACCTCTAGTTAAGTAATACCATTTTAGGTTAAAAATGTTCACAAAAATCTCACTGCGTTTTCCAAATATAGTCACAGAGGAACTAATTGGCCCAAAGTCACTGCGTTTACATAGATATTGAATCTCTAGAGCCTTCAGAATATCTGTTGGAAAACCTGATTGA
>NW_021877195.1:0-742 GCF_006229205.1 Suricata suricatta
CTACTTAGGATTCTCCTTCTCTCCCTCTTCTCTGCCCCTCCCCCACTCACGCTCTCTGTCTCTCACTCTCTCAACATAAATAAATAAACTTAAAAAAATAAATTAACATTAAACACATTTCACACACTTGCACTCATGTATATGCACACACGTTTAAAAATTGGTGGGTTGAATGAACTTTTGAAAGAAACTAGGTTAAAAGAGGCAAACGAAATATTTTGATACAATTAAATTTTCTAAACTTATTGAAAATAGTTAATTGTTAATTTATTAAATGGTCCAGTTTAAGGTAAGCTATTAGCCATTAATTAAAAAAGGCATATAAAACTAACATAGGATTATTGAACATAAAATGATAAATCCAAATAACCTTCATCTTAGAGATAAGATTCATATTTTCAAGTAAAAAGGTATAAACAGTAAAAATAGTATTTTATATTTAGTTGGAACTAATACAAAAATAAGAAGTCTCTCTAGGGTACTGGCCCTAACAACAGATTGATCAACCCATAACTGAGCCACTAATTATGGTACATTTGTGGTCGAATAAAATGAACATTTTAATTGCCTATCTCTAATTTGTTTTAATGAGTCAAACAAATATTTTAATTAAACAACGTTAAGTAACATGATGAAACTGAACTCAATAAAAGTTAATTATGAAAATAATGTGATAAAATTAAAGTGCCTGTATTAAATTAGAAAAAGTCCAAAGGAGATATATGGCTTTGTAGTTAGAAAG
>NW_021877196.1:0-742 GCF_006229205.1 Suricata suricatta
TTTTTTTTTCCCCTTTCATTATTTTATCACAGTGAGAAGTGACTATAACCAAGAAATGCAAATTAATTTTATCTTGCCATGTCAAATTGTCAGTCTACAACAAACATAAAAAAATGAGATTCTCTGAAGAAGTGGATAACATAGTCAATAATATACTTTTACAATGGGAAATAAAAAATCCCCAATTTTTCAGAAAAATATTCAATCTGGATTTTTATGAACTTTAAAATTATAGGCCATAACAAAGATGCATAGGAAGGGGAACCTTCTTACATTGCTGGTGAGAATGCAAACTGGTGCAGTCCCTCTGGAAAACAGTATGGAGGTTTGTCAAAAAGTTTAAAATAGAATACCCTATGACCCACCAATTGCACTACTAGAGATTTACCCAAAGGATGAAAAAATACTGATTTGAAGGGGTACATGCTCCCCAATGCTTGAAGCAGAATTATCAACAATAGCCAAATTATGGAAAGAGTCCAAATGTCCATCAACTGATGAATGGATAAAGAAAATGTGGTTTAGCTTTTCTTTTGTCCCTGGGGCTGCAACCATAAGTATGCTCAGGCTTCAGAAGAGGCTTGCCTCCAGTGTCCTCCTCTGTGGCACAAAGAAAGACTGGTTGGACCCCAAAGATCCCGATGAAATTGCCAATGCCAACTCCCATCAGCAGATCCAGAAACTGATCAAAGATGGGCTGATCAGGTTAAGCATCCGGCTTCGGCTCAGGTCATGATCTCAC
>NW_021877197.1:0-742 GCF_006229205.1 Suricata suricatta
GCTGCGTCTGATGTTTTCCAGAATCTCCTACCGAGCGCCCGTGGAACCCACATGTTTCATCCACCTCGGACAGGTGCTCGTCTTGGCAAAGAAGCCCAGGGCGATTTCTGCCAGCAGCACTACTTTTTATTTCTTAGTTTTAATGAGGGGAGCTGAAAAATAAGTCGGCCAGCTGAGACTGCCAGGGAAATCTGAGACGGCAAATGCAATTATTAACTGAGTTGAAATGTATTATTAATAATAATGCTTAGCTCTGTTGTACCATTTTCTGGCTTCAAAGCCATTTACAAACATCAACTAATTAATCCTTACCTCAGCATGGTGAAGTAATTAAGTATTATTATCCCATTTTACAGAGAGGGAAACTGAGGCACCCAGCAGGGAAGGGCCTTGCCCAAGGCCACAGGAAGGGCAGGACATGCTCTCAGAGTCTCAGGCCCTCGGCGCCTTTTGATCGTACACAGGAAAGTCTTGATTCTGGGAAAAATGAAGTTTCTAGAAGGAACCATGCCTCCAAAAAAAGGGATGGGAGGAGATGCCCCCCCACTCCACCCCGCGGCCTCCGCTTTGCACAGCACCTTGCTACAAATAATCAGAATTTTATTTTTCTTGAGTGTTTTCCTTCCTCATTGACTTCTAAAGGCACGCGGACTTCGGGGAAACGCTCAGCGTTTTACTGATGTAAGAAATGACCAGGGTAAATGCTCCTGCCCGCACGGCGTGGGCACAAGCCCGGTGCTTG
>NW_021877198.1:0-742 GCF_006229205.1 Suricata suricatta
AATTTATTAATATTTTTTTCAATAGCTTATTGTCAAATTGATTTCCATAGAACACCCAGTGGCTCTTCCCCACAAGTGCCCTCCTCTATTACCACCACCTCTTTTCCCCCCTCCTACTTCCCTTTCAACCCTCAGTTCGTTTTCAGTATTTAATAGTCTCTTGAGTTTTGCATGGAAAGGATGTTTTCATTCAGAGACACCAGCTCCAGGACCATCTCCCCGGTATGGGTGTCGTGTCTGCCATTCTCTGTTCATCACACATAGTGACATCCTCCAACTGCAAAGGCACATTCTTTGGGGGAACATATCAATGACACAGATAATGTATGGGGGGACAAAGCCTGTATTATTCTGGGGTGACTGGTGGGGATTAGTACTTACACAAGGGTCAACACAGTTATTTCTGCCATGTTCTGGGATGGTCTGGAGAAAAGAGAGAAAGATTGAATGATGATAATGTATAGGATTCTTTATTCACCACACATTTGAGCAGATTTCTTTATGTAAAGGATTCCTGCCACAGCCCTCCCTTTGTTTAATATCTGCTTTTATGGGTCTATTATCTAAATGGAGGATTAAAAAGTATGAAATTATTTGTTTCTGGCAGTTTGGCCCAATCTAAGTTCCATTCTCAGGCTCTTAGATCCAAGGCAGGCCTTTGTGAGCTATGCAGTGACTCTGGCCCTGTTTTCTACAGACGGGGCTGGAATTGCAATGAGAGAAGCATACTGGACATTGAATA
>NW_021877199.1:0-742 GCF_006229205.1 Suricata suricatta
TCTGTCAGGTCCATCTGGTCCAATGTGTCATTCAGGTTCATTGTCCTTAGTGTTTTTCTAATTAACCTATCGATTGGGGTAAATGGAGTGTTAAAGTCCCTTGCAATTAGCACGTTCTTAGCAAGAAGACTGTTTATGTTTGTGACTAATGGTTCTATGTATTTGGGTGCTCCCAAATCGGTGCTTAGACATTTGTGATTGTAGCTCTTCCTGACGGAGAGACTTTGTAATTAGTATATAATGTTCTTCCTCATCTTTTGTTACTGCCTTTACTTTAAAGTCTGGTTTGTCCAAGGTAAGTAGGGCTACTCCAGCTTTCTTTTGACTTACATTCGCATGATAGATATTTCTCTATCCCTTTACTTTCAATCTGAAGGTGTCTGAAGGTCTAAAATGTGTCTTGTAGACACCAAATAGATGGATATTTTTTAACCCATTCTGCTACCCTATGTCTTTTGATTGGAGCATTTAGTCCATTTACACTCAGTGTTATTGAAAAATATGAGTTAAGAGTCTTTGTGTTCTCTGTAGGATTCAGGTTTATAGTGGGGTCTCTGGTCATTTATGTTCCTTGCAATATTTCCATCAAAGAGTCCCCCATAGGATCTCTTGTAGGGCCAGTTATTGGTGATGAATGCCTTTGATTTTTGTTTGTTTGGAAAAACCTTGCTCTCTCCTTCTATTCTGAATGACAGGCTTGCTGGACAAAGGATTCTTGGCTGTATATATTTCTTATTCATCA
>NW_021877200.1:0-742 GCF_006229205.1 Suricata suricatta
CTCGAGGGTTTTGATGGTTTCCTGTCTCACATTCAGGTCCTTCAGCCATTTTGATCTTAAAAATCAGGCTAACCATATAGCTTACTCAGTTAAGCCTAAGGGCTACCAGGGTGTCACTTCCATTAAAGTTCCCCAAATCTCTCTAACCTGTTTCTTAGCAAGTCCTGCACTAGTAGGTTTTTGCCCTTTTGGTGTCTCTAGTGTAATCCACTATACAAATATTTTTTGCATCTAAAGCTTCAATTCCTTTTTCTTTTCCCACATCTCTTTGCCCCTGCTACCATTTTTTAAGAACAAAGATGGGGTGCCTGTGTGGCATCTGATGTTGGCTCAGGTTGTGATTTCACAGTTCCCCCACATAGGGCTCTGTGCTGACATCTTGGAACCTGGAGCCTGTTTTGAATTCTGTGTCTCCCTCTCTCTGCCCCTCCCCTGCTCATGCTCTGTCTCTTTCTTTCTCTCTTTCTCTCCAAAATAAATAAACATTAAAAATTATAAAAAGAACAAAGTTGACTTTCTTTTTGTCTAACAAGTGAAGATTTCAAGTTAGGTTTCCCTCCTCCTCCTCCATGACCACTCTGGCTTTCTGGTTTTGTGTTCTTATATTGAATGACCAAAATCATATCTTAGGATGGGGGAAAAATCGAATGAATCAACTCACAGACTAACCATAAACCTCTGACGACTATCAGGGTTTTAAGCCAATAACCAGTTTAATTTTATAGACTGCTGATGACTAACT
>NW_021877201.1:0-742 GCF_006229205.1 Suricata suricatta
AAAAAAAGTGTTTCTGAGAAATTTTGAGGGAACTATGGATTCTCTTCATGGAGACTGAAATATACACATTATATATTTCACATATATATATATATGACAGTGAAGGACTAAGGCCACTTAGACATTGCTTTTATTTGCATGGATTATGCTTCATTCACCAGAATACTTCTGTGGGCAGAGCCACTTGGTGACAACCAAGTATTTCACAATAATTACCCCAGTTCTTCATAGCAACCGTGAATGGAAGGTAGGCATCTGTGCCATATTTTGTGCCTGAGAACACTGAGGTTCTCAGAGATCACACTTTCATCTGAGGCCATATTGCCAACCACGCACAGTGCCAGTCAGATCCAGATCCTCCAAACATCTTTAGTGTTCAGCCTCTGTCTGCTCAGGACTCACTCTCTTGTCTATTCCTCCTATGACCCGTGGCATGTCTATGCTCATGGCCATTGGCACTTCAAATAAACTAGTGGTAACTTCGGCTGTTGCATACAAAGGCTCACTTTCTCTTCTCCATTTTGAATTTGCTCACACTCTGGTCTCAGTTGTTCCTCAATCTGTTTAGATTTATAACCCAGTTAGGTCTCATTTGGCTAATGTTTGGACTTAGTAATCCACCTTTAGACAAGCTTTCACAAGAGAAGGATGAGCAAGCCCACTGTCTTGTCCTGGTAAAGACCCTGGAACACCCCCCAGCCAGTACTTGCTGCCCTCGGAGCCTTCTCCTCTGGAGAGGCCC
>NW_021877202.1:0-742 GCF_006229205.1 Suricata suricatta
TTGATATATTTTCATTCATGTGTACTTGGCATGCCTTTGCTTATCCCTTTTTAAAAAAACTTCTGTCATTTTTTCCTCTACATTTATCTTTGTTATACAAAGGGTTGGATTTTAAAATCCAGTATATTTTTGTCTTTTGCTAAACATCTGGTATTTTAAAAAAATGTTTATTCATTTATTTTGAGAGAGTGAGAGGGAGAGAGAGAGAGAGAGGGTGGGTGGGAGAAAACTGGGGAGGGGCAAATAAAGACAGCGAGAGCGAGAGAGTGTAAGAGAAAATCCCGAGCAGCCTCCACATCTGTAGTGCAGAGGCTGATGTGGGGCTGGATCCTATGAATTGTGAGATAATGACCTGAGCCAAAATCAAGACTGGGACATTTAACTGACTGAGCCACCCAGGGACCCCTAAATGATCTGATTTTGTTTGTGTATTTTTTCATTTTATCATTAGATTTATACTCTATTTTTAAATGTTTGGTGGTTAGCTCTCTAAATTCATAGGTACTTAAGTCAATTTCTAGACTTCACATGGTTTATGTTGAATAGTCACTTGGAGATTTGTAGAAGTTAACACACATACTTTGCTACCACTTCCCCTCTTAAGAATCTGCCTCTTTTAAGAATATTTACATTCTTTCCTCTAATCCAGTCCCCTCAGTCATTTAGACATTTCCAATTTCTTCCTTCCACAGCAAATTTCCTGAGCTCTTTAATTATTTTTTTATTTTTACTCATTTTTTTT
>NW_021877203.1:0-1552 GCF_006229205.1 Suricata suricatta
TGCTTTTGATAAGACTCTAAGTAAGAGAATATAATAGATAATTATCTAGAGTAACTATCTAGAGTAATAAGTAAGTAAAAAGACTCCAGCAAGTTGACTCCTTATCTAATGAGATCACTCATTTCTCTAGACTCTAGCATGCCATTCTCTAGGTGAGCATGCCAAGGAGCAGTGCTCAACTATTACCTGCTCTAAAGTACAGTTTTAAATGGTTTTAGACCCTAGCTAAATCTGACCACGACTTTTCTTATGCCAGTGACAAGGAAAGACGTCCCTCTGGAACCACATCAGTTCACCTGGGCCAGTGGGCCTTGAGTTCTCATAGTTGCTTTTCATCTAAATCAACTTCAGTAGATAAACTTTAATACAGAAATATCTATTAGAAAGAAGAAATAGATCTGGCATTTGAATTCTCTGATAAAGTTAATGCAATTCATAAGCAAGTATTTAACAATTACCCAAGATTCCTTTATAAACAAAAGAAGAATTATTTTTGACAAGTGGTGAGTTGCATGCATGTGGACCTTCTAGGTAATGATACCTCGAATTAACTTATTAATATTGCTTGTTCAACAATCAGACTCAAGTCAGGTGACCGTAAATGTGGCTAATTTATTCATTTTGAAGAAAGTATGAAAATAGCCACAGTAAATAGAAAATTTCACTTGCAAGTCCCTTTTCTGTTCAGACAAATGGCTTTTGATTGGAGACCTGACCTTTATTTTATGTTATTGAATAGTATTACTTGGTTTACTGTTTTATTTTGTCTGTTTAGGAATAACCAGATTACCTATAACCATAGAATGATTCTGGAGAGTCATTGTTTACTTAATGCAAACATGCTTCTTAACTATTTTTTCAGTGGATATGTCTTCTATCTGTCGATATATTTTCTACTGATTGATTGGTTGATTAAATTTGTCAACAAGACAGACTTATTTAGTTTACATTTAGTTATTTAATTAAATCCTAGGATGTAATTCTTTTACAAGCAAAGTCGTTTTAACAATTTTCTCTCCCTAAATCAATATGGGGGTCCCCACTATTTTTAGTCACTTTCTAATCATTTTTAATCGTTGTGTGTTCTCACTGAAGCAGATACTCTCTTTGAAAATATCTTGTTCTTGTACTTCCAGAAACCAAATATATTTACAAAAAGATACCTTCAAGGGTTTAAAAATACTTATTTTAGCATACATTCACCACTATCTTTAATCTCCACATTGCATTTGAAAACAAAATCCTAATTTTATAAAAATGTTTTTAATTTATTTTATATGTCATGTTATTTCATCAAAATAGTAATACCTTCCACATATACTACTTACAAGAAGCAAAGAAGTTAGAATTTATATATTTTTTTTACTTTTGTTTTTAAAGAGGGATTAGATTTAGGATATAGGATGAGGAAGAGTCATTAAAACCTATAAATATTTACATCAATGTTAAAACTGAAATTAAATGTGCTGATTTTTATCACACCTGGAAATTTGAACTCCTCTTTCATTCATTCAATATAAACTTGTCAAACACCTTCCAGGTAGTATTCTAG
>NW_021877204.1:0-742 GCF_006229205.1 Suricata suricatta
CATTGGGCTCCATGCTGAGAACCTACTTAAGATTCTCTTTCTCCCTCTGTCCTTCTCCCCTACTTGCACCCTCTCTCTGAAAAGAAAAAAAAAAAAGGATTGTTCCATATTTTTAAAAAAATGTATCTTGAGATAATTTTATAATTTTTTGTCTATCAACTCTTCTTTTTTAAAATATTGTAATGAGATATTATTTTGATAGATTTTCCTTCCATAAATTACTAGGATAAATCCTTTTGGGTTGTGGTTAATTGTTCTTTTAATGAATTGCAGCTTTAATACATTATGTAATTTACAAATTAACAGATGTTCTTTTAATATCCACTATATACCAAGTCCTATCTTGAGTCCTAGACATGTTGCAAATTATGAAGTCATAGGGAGGGATGGGAGTGTGGCTATAAAGAGGTATCCTTTTAACTGAACTGTTTTGTATCTTGACTGCTATGGTGGTCACACGAATCTCCATGTAATAAAGTTGCAAGGAACAACACACACACACACACACACTAGCACATGTAAACCTGGTCATCTCTGAATCCGGTTGGAAGATTCTAGTGATGTCAATTTCCTGGTTGTGATCTTGTACTCTGGTTATTCAAGTTGTTGCCATTAAAGGAAATCAAGAACTCTCCATACTGTGTCTTATGACTGCATGTGACCCTACTATTCTCTTAAAATAAAAAGTTTTTAAAAATTTATAGTCCCTGACATCATGTAGAAAACAATATAATAATAGACA
>NW_021877205.1:0-742 GCF_006229205.1 Suricata suricatta
TGCCTCCCAGATTCAGTACCTGAGTATGAAGTGGTTTGAAAGGGGCAAGGTTCTCAATGTTCAGGGTGCTTCAGAATCAACTTAGTTGTCAGTTAAAGTGTAATTTGCCAGGTTCTTATTCCAGGGGCTGAAATGCAGAAGGACCAAACACATACACACAGCTCATTTTTAACCAGCACTCCCAGTAATTCTAAACGGGGGACCACACTTTGATAAAGGATAGAGTAGGGAAGGAACCAAGGACTTTCATTTGAGAATCTGCCAAGCACTAAGGCCATAGGGTCATGGGTGAACCATATTCCTTCCCTGGGTCCCTCTCATGCATACAACTGCATATTGGAAAGGGACTGGCAAATCTTAACACAGTAAACCCCAAACAGCCATTCTTAAGTGAGATAGAGCTTTATTATCAAAGCCTTAATATCAAAGAAGACTGGAGGAGGGACAAAAAGAAGAGAAGAAGGCAATGCTGAACTGCCCCCTAGCGGTGGGGAGCCCAGCTTCTTCCACCAGTCCGCTTACCATCCCAGCACTGGCTCTCGGGCTCCGGGAGCTGCAGCCCTCATATCTGAATTGGATTCCAGGATTAGAAAGCAGAGTAGACTATGAAACAAGGAAAAAGAAAGAAATGGTCAATTATACCTCAGTAAAAACTGAAATTTTAAAACCAGAAGGAATGGAAGGACAGAAGGAAGGAAGAGTGGAACAGAGGGAGGGAGGGAAGGAGGGGGAAAAGGAGGAA
>NW_021877206.1:0-742 GCF_006229205.1 Suricata suricatta
TGCAAAGGTGCATGCTCCCCAGAAAGTTCTATCAAAAGTATTGGCGATGTTATTTAACATAGTTTCATCAACTGTAAATGATACCTTTATGACACATTTTGTTAAAAAAAGACTTCTGAAAGAGGAGAGTAAATAAACGAAGAGGAGGAGGTGGTTGTTCACACATATCCCCTGACGTCTGCACGGCTAACCATATAACAAGAAACATAATCAAAACCACTGCCAATTTTCTCGGTAGCGATCTTATCAAGAGGTTGAATTTCACAAGACTATTCTGCAGAAATACAAGCTGGTGACTCAAAGGTTATATCCAGATTGTAGTCATGCTAAGATTTTAATGGTCATTGAAGAGCTAATAAATCATTTTCATTGAATAAATACATACATAAAGCTATTTTTCAGATGTATAGGTTGTCTTATGGGGTCCACATGTGATTTAAATTCCTGGGTACCAAGAGAGTCCTTCGGTATTTCCCTACCTTCCTACCCCCATAGCCAAAATATCCAGCAGAACACTCAGTAAATAATCCCCAGACACCCAAATCAGTAGTTCTGGGCCACTTTCTTGACTACCAGTTGTAAAAGAAAAAACAGAAGAGATGTTGGGGCACCTGGGTGGCTCTGTTGTTTGAGCATCTGACTCTTGATTTTTGATTTTTGATCTCAGGTCATGGGATCAAGCCCCACTCAGCTCCACTGAGTGTGGGGCCTGCTTAGGATTCTCTCTCTCTCTCTCTCTCTC
>NW_021877207.1:0-742 GCF_006229205.1 Suricata suricatta
ACAGCAAAAGTATATAAGAAAGGATATAATAAATATAAAAGCAGAGATTAATGATTTATAAACAAATATACAAGAGAGAAAGTATCAACCAAGCCAAAAGTCAGCTGGTTTGGAGGGGAAAGATCAAGAAAATTGAGAAACCTCTGGCAAGTTGGATCATGTAAAAAGGAGAGAGATAGAAATAATCTATATAAAATACAAAAAGGGACGTAACTATAGGTCCTATAAACAAGAAAGAGATAGATGGCATTATAATTAGTTTATGCCAATAAATTTGAAAATATTGAAAATGTTCAAATTCCTAGGAAAATATAATTTTCCAATAGTGAGTCAAGGTGAAACAGATAATATTCCTACAAATAAGAAATGAATTAAGTAACACAAAAATTTTTCCCATGAAGAAAACTTCAGGCCCAGATGCAACTTTTACTAGCGATTTTTATCAGATAATCAGACAAGAAATAATTCCTATCTTCTGCATACTCTTCCAGAGGATAGAATAGAGGAAATGCTCTAGTTCCTTTGGTAAGGCTCATGACATTTTATCAACAGTACATGTTTTCCACAAGATATCAAAAGCTTTCTCTTTCATCTGGAATTTGGATACCTGATAATACTAATCTTACTTAACATTATGCACGTAAGCTATGCAAATTAACACAAACGTTCTTCAAAGATTCTGGATGCAAAATCAATATCCCATAATAAACTAATATATAATGCTATATCAGCTACAAACAGA
>NW_021877208.1:0-742 GCF_006229205.1 Suricata suricatta
AGTGGGGTATTGAAGTTCCCTCCTATCACTGTATTACCATCAAGTTCCATTTACATCTGTTAATATTTGCTTTATATATTTGGGTGCTAGCGCTACATTAGTGATTGAGATAATCATGCTTTTTAAAATTGTCACTCTGGCAAATGGAATTCCTACATGGTTAATTTGTGCATGGTTTGGTCTTGTGTGTTCCATCTGGTAGCAGAGTGCTTACTTATTTTTCTTTTTCCAGAGTTGAACTTTTCATTACTGTAATAATTAATAATAATAATACGTATCATAGAACTGTCATCCATGATAAACTATCAATTAAAAAACTTTGCCCTGTTGCTTTCTTCTTGGAATTTGGTAGCCTGACCTTAATATACTTTAGTTGACCAGCCTGGTTGGTTCACTTGGTTTAAATGTCATTGTAACCAGACAGAGTGCTATTCCATCTGTGTTGGACCTGTTAGTGTAGCCTCCTGGGCTGTGGATGCCCCACTCCGCTTATAAATCTACACACTGCTCATAAGAGAGAGGAAACACAAACACTTCTGCACTCCAAGCACATCCCTCATGTTTTGGGTACAAAGGACTGAATATTTATTTAGTTGATACTTAGTTAACAGTGTCAAACATTTGTTTATTTGGTGAAGGTAGAGTAATAAGCTCAGAGAAAATATTCTTTAAAATGGAAGGAGAAAAATTCGGTGAGCTTCGGCAGTCAAATAAGGAACTGTGAACTGCTTCCTTTTTTTTT
>NW_021877209.1:0-742 GCF_006229205.1 Suricata suricatta
CACAGTGTCTGGGGCCTTTAGTGAGCCCCGTCCACAGTAACCTGGCAAGGAGAGATCTGGGGGTGCACCTGGGTGGCTCAGTTGGTTAAACATCCAACTTCGGCTCAGGTCATGATCTCATGGTTCGTGGGTTTGAGCCCCGTTTCAGGCTCTGTGCTGACAGCTCCGAGCCTGGAGCCTGCTTCAGATCCTGTGTCTCCCTCTCTCTCTGCCCCTCCCCCACTCACGTTCTGTGTCTCTTGTCTCTCTCTCAAAATAAAAAATTTAAAAAAAAATTTTAAATAAACATTAAAAAAAAAGGCACCCAAGGACAAGGCACCCCTTGGCACAGCCCCTACAGGTCACCCTCTCAGGGCCAGAGCAGGGTGGAGGGGGCAGGGAGTAGGCCTGGATCCTTAAAGGAAGAGATCAAAGGCAGGTTTATTTCTCTCAGTCCTTTCCTAGTTTCTGGCATTGGGGATGCAGTGTGCTCTTTGGGGCCAGTCGTTAGCGTATTCTCTGCATGCTGACTATGGCAGACCACCCCACCCCCCAACCTGGTCTGCCAAGCCCTCGGGGCAGACCTCGGTGTGTGGAGATTAGGCTCCAGTCCTGCTCTCCTGAAGCACAGAGCTATTTTCCTCCCATCAGAGGCTCCAGCTGCACAGTTTGCTAAATGAGGAGAAGAAGGGAAATTAACTTATGGACTCAAACCTGCTAATCATAACCATCAAACCCAGATCAGCACTTTGCTACATGCTTT
>NW_021877210.1:0-742 GCF_006229205.1 Suricata suricatta
AATTATATAGATGTATGTATGTATGTATATATCATTAAATGCATTCCAAATATCTATTACAGTTGTTAATAATAATGAAGAATTCAAAATAAAGTCTCAATCTTATAATTCAATAAATATCCATTGCAAGACACTACATATCACAGTAAGGGATTTGCTTGTCTGGAGATGAAAGAGTATTACCAGCATGAAAGTACCCACCCCCCCCCCCCCCCCCCCCCCCCCCGCTGTTTTCTTAGCACCCTGGTCTCTCACAGATAAAGCCCCTGCTGGAGGCCTCAGTGGCTGCATCATTCAAAGCTGCAGGTGGAGAACTATCCGGATCCCCAGGTACCCCATCACCACCACTGATCTCTAGGTATCCACCCTTCTCTAGAGCAATGGCAACTCTTGTCCTCTGTCTGGTGGGGGATTTATTCTGACATTCAAATAAATCCTGGCAGATGGCTGAATGCATTATAGACATTTTGCCAAATACGTTTCTAGCCATCGGCACCCGAGGGCCTCTCTGGTATCTTTGTATGAGAGAGGAAAATCCTCTAGAGTCCTTAAAACACATTTTGATGAAAAAACAGAAGCCATAGGGCATGGGAGTTGTCCTGATCACATATTTGATTCTGTATGAAACTTGCGGTTGTATATTTCTGGGGAATTCAGAGGTCCTAGACTCCAAAAGTCCTTGGAGAAGTTCTCACTGAATCATGCTTTTACAACCAGATGCAACAAAACACTAAATCCCTCC
>NW_021877211.1:0-742 GCF_006229205.1 Suricata suricatta
CACACCAGGTGCCACATCTAGGGAGCAACAGTAGCATTTTTGCTATTGGGGAACATTTTTGTGCTTTGATTATAATTTCTTGAGCCCAAGTGCCCTATTTCAATATGTCATATGATCATCTTCAGACAGAAGTATCTAACAACAGAGTATCTAATTCTAACAAAATTGCAGTGTCATGACAATTGTCCAACAAACAGAAGAAAACGTTGTAAAGATATCAGCATCTCTCCTTCTGGATTTGTTGTTGTTGTTTTCCTTAAGTGTTTACTTAGTTACTTAGAGAGGGACACAGCATGCATGTACAGGGCAGGGGCAGAGGGAGAGGGAAAGGGAAAATCCCAACAGGCTCTGAGCTGTCAGCAAGGACCCCGGCAGAGAAGTGTGACATGGGACTCGAACTCACCAACAGCGAGATTGTGACCTAAGCTGAAATCAAGAGCTGGACACTTAACTGACTCAGCCAACCCAAATGCTCCTCACATTCTATTTTCATTTGTGAGGAATGAAGTTGATGATGGTGAGATCGTGTGGGCATATGTAAAGTAACCTATGCTTCCCAATAAGGCACTGGGTTTCTTCTGTACAATGGCTAGCTGTCTGTAAAAAACAGCTTCACTGGCATTGCTGCACACTCGCTAAGTTTTGCAGTTCTTATTATTTGCCACTTGTTCACAGAACCAGGAAAGTAGTGTAGAATTCCCAGTTTTGATGATGGTTCATTATTTAATGAGACCAATCACTA
>NW_021877212.1:0-742 GCF_006229205.1 Suricata suricatta
CCAACTGTAACATGACAAGTGTCATAAATAGAACAGCCTTTTTTAGGTATGTTTAAAAAGTAGGAAGTAGGGCTCTGAAATCATGGCTTAGGTCTCAGAAGAAGAAGAGAACAATTCCAGACCCAGAAACAATAAATACAATGAGCAAAGGTAGGATATTAATGAAGAAAACTAAAATATTGTCTTCAGAAGAGCTTGCTCACGACCCCAGCCTTCTTCTAATATATGCTAAGTAGGTAGCAGCAAAGGTGATCAGTTACCCTTTGGCTGAAACACTGGTCCTAATTTCAAAGCATGTGAGGAAAAAACTAGGAGCAGAGTAGTCTTTCTCTATACCTTCACTAAGATAATGAGGGAAGTAATGAAAATGGAAGTATGATTAACCTGAGGATTTTCCCTCTGAATAATGAAGCAGTTTGCCATAGGGGGCTGCTAAGACAGATATTTAGGATCTAGAAAGATAAAACTACCCCCGTCATATGATGAACTGTATATTTAGGGACAAATGTCAAAGTCAATCATAGGTCAAGCTACACAAAATATCCTGCCATTTCAAGGTCACATCCTACCATCCATACACTACTGTTAGCTCTATGCTTCTGTAATAGGGAGCTCTGTTTACTGTCAACACACACTGATTTTCATTTGGGTCACAACATATATTCCAGTTCTCCTTGACTATTCTGATTCTCTGCCCCAAACTATAAGTATGAAAAAAAATCTACACGGGTAAAACAGACCC
>NW_021877213.1:0-741 GCF_006229205.1 Suricata suricatta
TATTATCTTGTAGAAGCTGAGGACTCCATGCGGTAGTTTTTGCAGCCTTCTCGAGGAGTCTCCTTGTAGCGCTGTGGTATTAGAGTCCTGGCCACCCCACACCAACAGAGAATTATTTTCTAGGATAGAAATTCAGCAAACTTTTTCAGATTACCTCAGTAACCCCTAAGTCTTAACCAAATAGTGATCCCACCTTGTGTTCTGGGGATTTCTGTGACTTGATTCTAGCATTTATGGGAATCTCTTACCTCTTTAATTTAGACAAGAACCTAAGAGTAGAATTGCTAGGTCATAGGGTAGATGTACATTTAACTTTTGAAATAACTGCCAAACGGTTTTCCAAGATGCTTGTACAATTTTACACTCCCACAAGCAAAGTCTGAGAGTTCCATGTGTTTCATATCCTTTATTATATTTGTTGTCCATCTTTTAAAATTTTTTTAACATTATATTTATCTATTTATTTATTTATAAATGTTTTTTATTTATTTTTGAGAGACAGAGAGAGGCACCACGAGCAGGGGAGGGTCAGAGAGAGAAAGACACACACGAATCCAAGGCAGGCTCCAGGCTCTGAGCTGTCAGCACAGAACCTGACGCGGGGCTCAAACCCATGAACCATGAAATCATGACCTGAGCCGAAACTGGACGCTTAACCGACTAAGCCACCTGGGCACCCCTACATTTTATTTATTTTTGTGAGACACAGAGAGAGAGAGATAGAGCATGAGCAGGGGAGGG
>NW_021877214.1:0-5044 GCF_006229205.1 Suricata suricatta
GTGCTGCACTGCACGCCCTACGTGTCCTATTCCCCTGGTCCCTCCCACCCGAGGAAACGCCCCTGTCTTCCCATCTCTACAATGGGCTGTGTTGTACGAAATCACAGGGTAGATGCTGTGAAGGCAGGGAGGTGCTGTCAATACTCCTCTAACAATCTGACCTGATGTCCTAACGTGTTCAGTCAGTCCCCACCTCGAATTCTCACATGAAAGCCAAGATCCTTCTTCCTACCGTGGGCACCTATGTCTCCCTCTGGCCACAAGTCACTGCGGGCTTGGGGGTTTGGTGTGCATTCCGGCCCCCAACCCTCCCCTGTGGCCATGGTGCTGTGTCTGACTTGTGACCCTCCTCTGTTCTACCTCAACCTATAGATGCCGCAAACATCAATTTTCAGGGGCGCCTGGGTGTCTCAGTTGGTTAAGCATCCGACTTCGGCTCAGGTCATGATCTCACGGTTCGTGGGTTCGAGCCCCACATCAGGCTCTATGCTGACCGCTAGCTCAGAGCTTGGGTCCTGTCTTCAGATCCTGTGACTCCTTCTCTCTCTGACCATCCCCTGCTCCACGTTCTCTCTCTCTCTCTCTCTCTCTCTCTCTCAAATAAATAAAAACATTAAAAAACTTTTTTTAAAAAAACATCAATTTTCAGTGGACCCACTCGGACCAGCTGCAGGAGAGAGTCGAATAACTTGTGGCCGCTTTCCTGGGCGCAGACCCCACCTACCTCTGCACGTTCCTCAAGACCTACAGGACATGTGCGCCTAGTGAGGTCACCTTGCAAATTTTGTTTAGCAGGTGAGCGGCCCTGCCCCTCCTCAGCCAGAGTGATTCAGCCACTTAAGGCTTTGCGTCTTGGGATTGTCACCACACCTCCCTTGGTCTCAGATTGTACAGCTCATCAGGGTGGACAGATGACAGGGACTCAATGAGGCCCTCCAGGGAAAGTGACCCTGGCGCTGTGGAAAGGTCTGCAGGCAGGGCTGTGGCGGGGCTGGGTTATCTCTGACCTCTTCCCCGAGATGGAGTTTCTGCCTCATCCATCACTCTCACCAGGTCTTGAGTTGGGCTGTTTTCCCACTTGAAAAGGAGATGTGAGGCTCCATCTGGGGGGCTGAGTCCTGGGGCAAAACCGAACAAGAATCCCGAGGGAAAAGCGGGAGGCCCAGGCCCACTCAGATACGTGTGATGGGGCAGCTTGGGGACCTACTGTTCATCAAGGATACGGGAAGCCCTACTAGGTGCAGGCACTTGCGTAGAGCTGACTGGGATCCAGTGCACACAGCAGACAGCACCCTGCCCTCCAGAGCCCCATTCGAGTCAGCAGGCAGTGACGTTGGATAGGACAAGGGGTAGTTTCCATAGGACAGCTGATGTGATGCTCTTATCGCCTCCTGTAGATACAGAAGCTTCTTCAGCTTCAGGGACCGAGATCGGAGACTCCTGGAGCAGCAGAAAAGGTGAGTAGGTCTGAGCTACTGCAGGCGGGCCTTCCCTCTCCAAGAGGGCAGTGAGGGGACTCTGAGTGGGAGGGGCTGCTGTCCCGGCGTCCCAGCCATCTGAGATTCCTGGGAGAGGTCAAGCGTCTGAGGGCTTCTCCACCGAAGCAGGGAAAGGGGTCCTGTCCTGTGGAGAAGCGCACAGGCTGTGGGCACAGGGGGAGAGCACAGGACACCGGAGGACACAGCCTGTCCCTGAGAGAGTCCAACGCCATCCCTTAGCACTTCCAGTCCTGCCTCCACCCCCATCAGGGGACTCAGAACAAAGGGTGTGGGGAAAATCACGCTCACCAATTTGGGGAACATCCACGGTGAGTGCTTAGCAAGTGTTCAGGAGACCAGTGAGGGGTCAGAGAGCAGATATCTCCCAGCCTGTGAGACAGGAGCGTCAGGGGGAGGACACCACATGGACAGAGTGAATGAGGAGGCACAGAGGCCCAGGAGGTCAGGTTGGAGGTTATCAGATGGTGGTGTGAAGCCCTGGGAAGAGACAGAGTCCCTTTCTCCGTATTTGGTCCCATATTCCTGGAGCCCTCGTGCATGCAGTGAAGGCACTGGCTCACCTGACCCCTCCCCTCCCTGTCCTCATGGAGTTGCATTCAAGTGGGAGGTAGGCAGGGAGACAGACCAAGGAGTGGGTCTGGCTTCCCCAAGAAGGACAGAGATGACCACGTCATAGGTTCAGGGGTCCCCCTCAAAAAGACTTTGGCCAGTCGCTCCTCAGTGACTAGGACCAGCTCAGGCAGAACGGCCAAATCACACGTGCACAAGCTGAGGAGCAGCCTCTGGACATCCGGGAGCAGGAAGCACGGGGGCCCGGGTCCCACAGCTCAGGGTGCCCTGAGACATCAGTGTGGGAAGAACACCCCGTGTTGATTCTTCTGGCCACTTTTGTCTCCCCAGGGCCATGACCTCCATCCTGGGCACCTGGATGAATCTGCATCCAGAGGATTTTCTCCAGCCCCCAGAATACCGCAGCCCGAAGCTGGTGCTGGCTTACGCGAGGCTCAACATGCCGGGCACGCGGGTGGATCGAAGGGCCCAGTTTCTCGAACTGTGCATGTTCCATGAGCCCGATGAGCCAGAGGGTGAGGATGAGGAGGACTCGGGGTGGGTGATGTGGGCCTGTGGAGGGCACAGGGTCGGCCACACAGCACGTTTCCTGGGACTGCGGTGGGGCTGGGAGCAGTGCGTAGCCTCGGATCACTCTTCCCTTAGGCTGCCTACTGGGGGGACTTCCTGCTGGCGGGTCTTAGGGTCAGGCAACAAGGACTGTGGGAGAGGTTTCCTGTCTTTGGAGGGACCCTGGAGAGACCATCATGGTGATGACACTTTCTCTTCTTGAAGCTCCAGCTCCATCTGAGGAGCAAGACCCAGGCGCCCCTCAGGAGCTCACCACCGCTCCCGCCCTGGTGCCCGATGCAGCTGCGGAGACCCAGCCTCCTGAGGCCATGTCCCCTCCTGGAGCTCAACCATCCGAGGAAGCGGCCACCCTACCTGCGGTGCCAACACCAGGGCTGAAGGTGGTCGCCGCTCTTACTGACCCTCAGGAGCCGGACGCGGCACGTGCACCGTTGGGGACCCCCGAGCAGCCGCAGCCTGCAGCCCCAGCTGGCGGGGTCTGTGAAGGCGCCGAACAACACCCTGCTGGAGCTGAGCGACCACCTCAGCTCCCGAGCAGCGGCTCCCGGTGGCTACAGCCCCGCAGGCTGATGGCCTTGACCATGACAGCGGTGTTTGTCGTCTGTGTGTCTTTTATCAACATGTTTAATGGTTTTTGGGTTTTCTTTAGGAAATAAAATATAAATTCACTTCAATAAATGTTACTCTGATCCTTTCAAATTGAAGTGTCCTCAGGGACCTTCACAATATCATACGCCCATGACACCATGTCCTCCTTGAACATTGCCATCACAGGGACACGCGTCCTCCTGATCAGCCACTGCTCATCCCCTCACCCCAGTCCTGCAGCCACGCCTCTCAGGTTCTGCTGCTCCTCAGCCTCGAGAAAGTTCATGTGTATGCATCCACGTACCATGGGAGCGATGAATACTCTTAGAAATATGGAAACGCAGATTTCCTCTGCGTCTCCAGAAGCTGAGTTACTGGGCGAATTCCAATGTTTTGACTCTTCTCACTGTACTGAAGGTCCATCTTGACCATAAATCTCTATGTTTTAGGACTCCTTCACCTAGCACCATGTAGGAACATGATTTATATACGTTTTTTAGGTTTTGCCCACTGTTTTCAATATTGACAGACGTTGAAGTCAGGGCCTTATTTGAAAAAGCAGGGACCCCTGGGACTGAGTGGACACCTGAAGAATGAGGAGGACAAGCCAGCCCTGAGGACATCAGGGTCCTTGGGAGTGAGCTGTGGGGCAGGGACGAACCCACAGGCCCTCACCCGGACTTCCCACACAGCATCCCTGCGCCCATCCTGAAACAGACTCTTCGAGGTCGCACCCATGACACACCCCAGCCCCAGAGCCCCTCCTGTTCCAGAAGTCAGCTTCTACCTAGACACCCAGTCCCTGCATTCAGGCCAGTGGAGGACACAGGCGGGGCCACTGCTGTCTGCCTGCTGGCCCTCCGCCCAGCCTGTACCTCTCACTCTCGGATAGGACCTGTAAGGGCAGCTCAAGTCAGTGAGTGACCATGAACAAACGGGTTCATACTGACGGCTGAGAGGCAAAGCAAGAACCACTTGATCTTGCGCAAGAGAGACCTTTACGAAGCACATTACAAGCTCAAGGAGGCTGCAGGATAGACAGAGCCTCAGCCAGGGGGCTGGCACTGGGAGAGCTCTTCGTCGCCCTTCAGGCCCCTCCTGCCGTGAGTTCCTGCACCTGCCTGTTCCATCTTTGGTGTCCCTCCACTCACTGTTTGTGAGAGAGCACCGTGCTTCCGCCGCAATGGACCACGTGAGGTGAAGGAGGTAATTCCTCTCTTCCCCCAAAGTCAGGCCAAGGAAGGTCCCCTTGATTAGAAGCCCTGGGGGATCAAATGAGGAGGATTTGGGGCCCTCTGCATTCCTGACGTGAGCCGTGTGGACAAGGCACAGAGTCTGAAGGTTGTCCCTGTCCCCTGTTCAGCCTCTTTGTTGCTGAAGGACCCCAGGAAGGAGATGGGCCTCAGTGATCCCGTCTCTGAAATGGAGAAAGAACTGGGGATACTCAGTGGGTGGTAGGAAGAGTCACTGGGGACATGACTTGTCCCGTCCGGCCTGGTGCCTGCAGCACGTGAAGAGCCATGTGCAAAGGCAGTCACATTGCTAACGACTGGTCCATGGATGTGTTTCTCCCCGCATTTTGGTGTCATCCTTAAGAAACACCTGCCACGTGTCAGCTCATGATTTGTTCGTAGGCTCTCTTCTGTGGCTTTTAGAGTTCTGGCTTGTAAATATGGGTCTCTGATGCACTCGGGGTTCCCTTTCTGTATTCTGTTAGCTGAGTGTCCACCGTCATTCAGTCATTCATCCACTTCTGTATCTGTATCTGGAAGAGGGGACATCTTTTAATCAGTGTACAAACATTAAGCTGCGACTTG
>NW_021877215.1:0-1552 GCF_006229205.1 Suricata suricatta
CCCCCCGGTGCCCTGGAAGATGCCCTCATTTTGCTCCTCAGGCGGGGTTGCCAAATACGAACACGGGATGCTTAGTGAAATCTGAATTTCGGATAAATAACAATTCTTGTTTCAGCGTAACATGTTTCATATGACATTTTGGAGCACATGGAGCCTTAAAGAATTATTTGTTACTTATCTGGCATTCACATGTAACTGAGCATCTTATGTTTTGTCTGGTGACCACGCATACTGGGCCACCTGGAGGAGACCGAGCAAGCGTCTTTGAACACATTGGAAGGGCAAGGAGTACCTAGCCCGGAGCTACTGGTAGAACTTTCTGGGGTGCTGGAGGTGTTCTAGATCTTTCTCTATCAGAGACGGGAGCCAGCAGCAACCTGAAATCTAGTTAGTGCAACTGAAGCCTGAGTCATCGATTTAATCTAATTATTTAATTTAATTATGCTATTTTATTTACATTTAAAATGTCACACATGGCTCGTGGCTACCATATTGGACCGAGCAGCTTTAGAATCCATCACGCGTCTCCCTCCACACTGAGGAACCGCGAGGTAAGCCTGGCAGAGGCTAACATGGAACCTACCCCAGGGATAAACCCTCAAGTCCCCGAGGCTGAGTGATTATTCCATTTCTGTGCATATCTAAGGTTTGTTGTCAGCACATTCATCCTGAGTTTTTACTGCAACTCTCTCAGATGGGGAGAATGTGAAGCATCAGGGTAGAGACACGGGTGGGATGGAATTCTTCCACAAACAGCCTGGAGATGAGCGTGTGACCTGGATAATCCAAGCATGAGAATGTAAGCAGGCGCTGCCCTTCGGTGCAAAGCAGACATTGTGAGTGGATGACAAAGTATTGATTTTGTCACACTCACCAGCTGGGTGACTCTTTTCTTTCCACGGTTCCAAGCAATCGCTTCCTAACCACAGAGCCGGCAGCACATTAAAGAGGATTCTTTTATGCATGATATCAGCCGGCAGAGAATAGGCCCTTGAAAGCATGGAGGGCTTCCTGAGGGTGGTCATGCAGACAGTCAGCCTGAGAGGTCAGTGCAGAAAGATGAGCAGGTGGAGCGTGGAGGGCGAGCAGCCCGCTAACTGCGGCGGGCGAGCCGGGAGCCGTGAACGGTTAGGGGACAGACAGCTCTCGACAGAAATGCAGACAAGCGTGTGCTGGGCTCAGAGAGGGCTTTCAGCGCTCCAGGATCCATTCCCTGTTCATTCGGCAGAGGCGAGTGGCCACCACACCCCAGGCCTCTGCGGATGCTGGAGGTCAC
Organism: Suricata suricatta; assembly: GCF_006229205.1. NCBI lineage: Eukaryota > Metazoa > Chordata > Mammalia > Carnivora > Herpestidae > Suricata > Suricata suricatta. Next base: position 1,277 of record NW_021877215.1, read on the forward strand.
AGTGAGCACACAGAGGTCCCGATTTCATGGACCAGAGGCTGCAATGGGGAGACGCAAGCTGCAAGAGATCCGGTAACTACAACCTCGGACTTCGGTTTAAAGAACCGAAACAGGATGGTTGCCAGAAAGTGATCCGATCTGAGCAATGAGCAGAGAGGGGCTCCTTTTTAATTTTACGTTGTATACTTGAAGTAACCAATAAATACATGCTCATTTTACCACGTTACACTCAGATGTGTATAAAGGTTAAAAATGTCCCTTCATATAACCATTGTG
>NW_021877216.1:0-741 GCF_006229205.1 Suricata suricatta
CTCAAGAAGGAGTCCGCTCTTGTAAGCAATGCCCTACTCATTTTTCAGCCCTATGCTCTGGGGTCAACCCAAGAGGTCTGAGACCCTATGATTTATGGCAAATGGATGTTCCCCTCGTGCCATCCTTTGGAAAACTTTGTTATGTTCATGTATGTGTTGATACATTTTCTCATGGCATTTTCGCTGGTTCCCAGACAGGAGAAGCCCACAAAGATGTAGTTCAACATGTTTTCTTTAGCCTTTCCTATTTGGGCATTCTGAAATCTATGAAACTAACAATGCACCAGCTTACACTTCTGTCGCTTTTCAAAGGTTTACTCGAACTTTCAAGACTTTTCATACCACAGGAATTCCTTACAATCCCCACGGACAAGAAATTGTTGAGAGTACACATCAGACACTAAAGGCTCAAATTTAATAAATTACAAGAAGGAGAATTTAAGGATAGGTCTCTATATGACATTTGTTCCCATGCTTTGTCATTAATAACGTAAATATAGATCTTACCAACTGTCCCAATATGTGTAAGCATTGGAATCCAGCTTGAGAGAAACCTAAGACCTTGGTAAGGTGGAAAGATATACGTTCTGGCCAGTAGAACGGACCCGATGTTGTAGGAACCTGGGGAAGAAGGCATGCTTGTGTCTCTCCATGGGACACAGACTGCCCCCCGTGGATTTCAGATCATTTATTGGGACACTATGTGGAGCACTTTAACTCCTCCCTCGACTCCCCTGACCC
>NW_021877217.1:0-741 GCF_006229205.1 Suricata suricatta
TACTAGAATCATATGGTTGCATAGGTATGGTATCCATCCACAGTGTAAGAGTGCCTGGTCCTGCCCCCTGCACCCCCACTTACCCCCGGCCAGGAATTTAACACCTCTTGATCAAGCAGGCTCATTTTGGCTACACCAGGGGAAATTGGCAGCGTAGCATCCCCGGGGGCCAGCACTGTCCATGATGAGGATCCATCAGTAACTCATGCTGGAGGAAGTTAGGGTGAAGGCAATGACCCTGCCAGCAAGTGCTTAACGGTTCTGGCTGATCTGCACAGAAACTACTCTGTTTTCACCTTCTCAAGGCCAAGAAGGACTGCCAGCCTTCTTTCAAGTGTGGACCTTCCTTGTGTTTTATGGTTTTTTTTTCCTCTGTGCAGTTGCCTTCAATCAAGCATATTTTAATTGGTTTCACACTCACTGAACGAGGGAAATGCAGAGTGTTGGTAAGGCTGAAGGGTGGGGAAGTGGAAGGCAGAAAGGGGCTGAGGAAAGGCAAGGGAGTGATTCGTTCCATCCTGCCTTGGATCCAGACCTCCTTTAAAGCAGGATCTCACCGGATGGTCCTGGGCACCCTTGATGTCTGTCTACTTTGGGCCATAATTAGTGAGTGGAGGACTTCAGACCCTGGAGACACAAAGGTAACAGCCACTCTTTTTTTTTTCTGTTTATTTATTTATTTTTTTTTAACATATGCAATTATTTTCCATCATTTACAATACAGTAGTTACAATGACACTC
>NW_021877218.1:0-741 GCF_006229205.1 Suricata suricatta
CGTGCACCCCTCTTAGGAGCGTGCACCCCCATTCACTTAGGAGCGTGCACCCCTCTTCTCTTAGGAGCGTGCACCCCCATTCACTTAGGAGCGTGCATCCCTCTTCACTTAGGAGCGTGCACCCCTCTTCTCTTAGGAGCGTGCACCCCTCTTCTCTTAGGAGCGTGCACCCCTCTTCACTTAGGAGCGTGCACCCCCATTACTTAGGAGCGTGAACCCCTCTTCACTTAGGAGCGTGCACCCCTCTTCACTGGGCAGGGCTCCTGGGTGCAGAGTCCAGGGCACGAGCAGGGCTCCATCCCACATTTCTGGCTGCAGGACGACGGCTAGGGGCCCCCCCTTGGCGTTCACACCAGAGCCTCCTGGCCTTCCTCCATCATCCCTTCCCTGCTTCCCTCCAGGACTTCCCCACTCTTTCCACAGGACACCCGAACCGGGCCACCTGGGAACGGCGCTCCCCTCCCCAATGCCCCCCAGGAAGGGCAGGCAGCACCACAGCTCCAGAAAGTACACAGTCCCTCGGCCCTGTCCGGATGAACCCAGTCCTCTGAACGCAGCCTCTGGTGTCACCCCATTTGCCTGGCACCTGTCACTGCCCCATGACGTCTTGTGTCATGGTTAAATTGACTTCTCCTGTTAAGAGGGTACAATACTAGGACTGAGTGCTTTCTTTTTTTCCTTAAGTGAGTGAATGTCTTAGGCCTTTTACATCTTTAAGTAAGTGCTGCTCCTTCCAAATGG
>NW_021877219.1:0-741 GCF_006229205.1 Suricata suricatta
CCCACTCGCACCCCTGCAAACCGACAGCACCCCCCAGTTCCTTTCCCCATGAGGACGACAGCGTGCTGGATAGAGGGTCTCAAAGAAGTAGGACCCTTGAGGTGATGTGGTGGCCTGGGGGCGTGGACCCCACGCTTCACCGAGGCAGCAAGGGGAGGCCCTGGGGGCCAGCGGCCACCATGCTGTGTGCCGACGTCCTTGGGGTTCTTGGGGCTTCGGAGATGCTCAGGCACGTGTGTGGGGTGAGGGAGAAAGCAGATCATCAGGAAGGAAAGAGGGGGACAGGCAGGGCTCACGCACCCAGTCTGCAGGGTCTGTCTGGGTCCTGTCTTGTCTCTCCTCGCCCCTAGGCCCCTCCCGCTCTCTGGCACCCAGTCCCGCCACGGTACCCAGGGTAAAACCAGGGCCTGGGATCCCACCCTCCTCCTCCCCTCAGGACCAACACTCTGTGCCCAGGGAAACCAAACAGGAGAGATAGAAGCCACCTCCCTGTCAGTCCTGCCTGGCGCCCCCGGGTCCAGTGCGGAGTGGGAGGGATCAGGGTTTACAGACTGGGTTCCAGGGCCTGGCAGCGGAAATGACTCAGCCCGTCAGGCCCTCGAGGCCACGGGTGCCTCGGGTTCTGCAGGGATTTGACTGGGGTGGGGGTTCTGAGCAGGGGGCCGGGGCTACTGCTCAGTCCCGCAGGAAGCCCGCAAGGGGTCCTCCTCAGACCCTGCAGGCCCACCTCCACAATGGCTG
>NW_021877220.1:0-741 GCF_006229205.1 Suricata suricatta
GGCGTGGTGGAGCCCTGCTGAGAGCCCCGAACAAAGGTGGGGCAGGGCTTTTATGAGTTTGGGAAGGGGGAGTTACAGGAAATTGTGACATAGGTACAGTGACCCAATTATTATTATACAATATTATTGACAGCAGGTTTATCCAATTACAACATTTAGAGTGTTAACCAATCACAGAGTAGACCCAGGACCCAGGACCCTCACATAGGGTGTAACTAGCCTTAAGCAATAGGCTTGCCCTTAGGAATGTTAAAGGTATTACAAGGGTGGTCCCTTTTGCCTTGGGCAATGTGTGCCCTTGTATTGTCTGAAACCTGCCTCCTTACAAACCTCAAGATCAAGAGTCACATGCTTGGGGCACCTGGGTGGCTCAGTCAGTTGAGTGGCTGACTTTGGCTCAGATCATGATTTTGCAGTTCATGGGTTTGAGCCCCATGTCAGGTTCTATGCTGACAGCTCAGAGACTGGAGCCTAGTTCAGATTCTGTGTCTCCCTCTCGTTCTGTCCCTCCCCCACTCATATTCTGTCTCTTTTTCCTTCTTTCTGCCTGAAAAATAAACATTAAAAAATTTTTTAAAAATTTACTTGCTCTACTAACTGAGCTAGCAGGTGCCCCAGGAATGATACTTTCAAAGTTTGAGGCAAAACAGCTGACAGCCTAGGACTGTAAATCCATCAAAACCATTTCCCAAGACTAAGAATGAAATGAAGATGTTTTCTTATTTTAACTTATTTTTTTTT
>NW_021877221.1:0-741 GCF_006229205.1 Suricata suricatta
GTAATCCAGAAATATATCCAAGGACACATGGAAAATTAGGAGACAGTGGAAAAGAAATATCATGACAGTAGAGACAGGGAATATCCAATAAATGGTGTTGGGGCATCTTGATATTCATGTAGCAAAAGCAAAGTTGAATCTTTACCTCCTATCTCCTACCAGGAAAAATGTCAAATGGATCAAGGATAAGTGTGAAAAACTAAACCACAAAGTTCTATGAGAAAACATGGAAAGATTATTTCATAACCTTGATGCGAGAAAGATCTTACTATGACTCGTAAACCAAAAGCCGTAATAAAAGATTGATAAATTCAACTACACACACAAAGTTTTGAAGCCATAAACAAAATCACACAATAAAGGAAAATATCCACAATTGATATCACAAAGGGCTCGTTTTGGTAATAAATAAAATGCTTACACAAATCAATGAAAAAATGAACAACAGAGGTGCCTGGCTGGCTCAGGTCACAATCTCATGGTTTGTGAAACTGGCCCAGCACCAGCCTCTCACAAAATAAATAAATAAACATTTTTTTTTTAAGTGCTCAATAAAGCAATAGAAATACGGGCACAGGAAATGATCAGTTAACAAAGTACAAATAATCTTTACTTTCTGAAAATATGTAAATTAAAACACAATGAAATATTTCTATCAGATTGGCAAAATCCAAAAGTTTGAGACCAACATATTAACATAATATATTGGAAGGCTGTGGGGAAACAGGTGCTGTCTCTCAA
>NW_021877222.1:0-741 GCF_006229205.1 Suricata suricatta
TTGTCCCTGAACCTAAAACAGATTGTCCTGTTGTTCCTGATCCTCCAGGGAATGGTCCTGTGGTCCCAGAACCTCCAGGTGCTTGTTCAGTTGTCCCAGTTTCTCCTGCAGACGGTCCAGTAGTTTGTGATCCTCCTATCAACAAATGCGTAGTCCCTGAACTCATAACGAATGTTTCAGTTGCTTCTGACTTCCCAGCAGATGAATAAGTTGTCCCTGATCCTTCCGCTGATGGTACAGTTGTTGCTACACCGGCTGAGGGTCCAGGTGTCCCAGTCAATCCGGATGTTACAGACGTTCCTGATTCCACAACAGATGGTCGTCCAGTTGTCCCTGCCCCACCAGATGATAGTGCTGTTGTCTTTGATATACTAGCTGATGAAACACTTGTTCCTAATTCTCCAGGTGATGGTCCATTTGTCCCTTGTGCTCCAGATGATCGTCCAGTTATACCTGTCACTCCAGATGAGGCTCCAGTTGTCCCTGAACTTACAACAGGTGGTCTAGCTGAAGGTACAGTTGTTCCTGAACCTACAACAGAAGGTCTAGTTGTCCCTGAACCTAAAACAGATTGTCCTGTTGTTCCTGATCCTCCAGAGTATGGCCTTGTGGTCCCTGAACCTCCAGGTGCTTGTTCAGTTGTCCCCTGAACTACAACAGGTGATCTAGCTGAAGGTACAGTTGTCCCTGAACCAACCACAGAAGGTCTAGTTGTCCCTGAACCTAAAACAGATTGTCCTG
>NW_021877223.1:0-741 GCF_006229205.1 Suricata suricatta
TTGTCCTAAAGAACGGAGAGGATAGCAAATTCATGTTCTGATTCCAAAAATACTCTAAAAATTGGAGAGAATACTTAAAGTCAGGCAGTCTTTCACAGTAAATTCCAGTAATAGCAAAATACCAAGATCAAATGAATGCAAATTGGGCAGTCTGTAGTCCACGGCAAAGAAAACCAGGTTTTTATACTACGTGTTAGATTTGGGAAAACTGTAGTGTCCCCGTTTTACAAGATGTTCAATAGGTCAGATTTAATACTTGAAGACCAATCCTTTTGTGTCCCTCTCGAAACGCCCACTGGCTATTAGAACGCAATCTTTTAAGGAGCCAGTTTTGCTCACAAATACGGGAAATGTGTAGACAAAATGAAGCATCTGTAACCCGTTAGATTCTCGTCGATCCCGAGGCTTTCAATCCTAAATGCGCGCCTAGCTCTATTAGATTGTGGAGGTAGAGATTTTTTTACAGCCACTTTATATGACAGCGTGGGTGGCTCTGAAAAGAGCCTTTGGTGTAAGTTTCAAAAGGAAAAACCCGCAGCATACTACGCCCGCTCGCCGCGGATGCGGCGCGCCAGCTGGATGTCCTTGGGCATGATGGTGACGCGCTTGGCGTGGATGGCGCACAGGTTGGTGTCCTCGAAGAGCCCCACCAGGTAGGCCTCGCACGCCTCCTGCAGCGCCATGACGGCCGAGCTCTGGAAGCGCAGGTCGGTCTTGAAGTCCTGCGCGATCTCGCGCACC
>NW_021877224.1:0-741 GCF_006229205.1 Suricata suricatta
ATTCTGAATATGGGTGCTTTTTTGAGGGAGGGGGTATTATTTCCTTGTTATAGCTTTCCATTTCTTAGGAACATTATACAAGTTCTCCTATCAGTCTATACTCTCAGTTACTTTGGGGTTTTAAAAACCTTGCTTCTGGGTTCCTGGTGGCTCAGTCTGGTAAGCGACTGACCTTGGCTCAGGTCATAATCTTGAGGTTTGTGAGTTCGAGCCTGGCATCAGGCTCTGTGCTGAGCGCTCAGAGCCTGGAGCCTGCTTCAGATTCTGTCTCCCCCTCTCTCTGCCCCTCACCCCCTCACGTTCTGTCTCTGTCTCTCTCTCTCATTCTCTCTCTCTCAAAAATAAATAAATATTTAAAAATATATTTAAAAAAAATCTTGAGGGTGGAGCCAAGATGGCGGAGAAGAAGGGAGCTCTGTAAACTCCCTCCGCACCGTTTTTCGAACTGAGAGGGATATTACGTTCAACTGAGAGAGCGGAAGGAGAAAATACGAACTCCAGAGGGAATAGAACCTCAAAGATACCTGAGTGAGTGGGGGCGAACGGGGGAGATCCGAGGACGGGCCAGCCCGGGACGGGCAGGGGAGGGAAGATCCCCAGCCCAGCGTGGCACAGGTGCCGGGCGCCCGAGAGACGAAGGGAAGAGACAGAGTCGGAACGCGCTCATAGAACTGTCTCTGGGGAAGAGGTATAGAACGCTGGGCTGCGCGTGGAGACAGAAACCCACTCCGTAGATAACTG
>NW_021877225.1:0-741 GCF_006229205.1 Suricata suricatta
TTATTGACATAATTTGTGAAATATGGAAAATACTTAGCATTTAATAGAAAATGATTATTGTTACACATAACTTGGATGGATTTCAATGATATTCTACTAAGTGAAAATAGCTAGTCTCAAAATTAACTAACACCATTAAACTTATATATCATTCTCCAAATGACAACATTACAAAAATGGCGTGATGGCTAATTTTGTGTGTCAACTTGACAAGGACAGGCAGTGCCCAGATTAAACATTATTTCTGGATGTGTTTGTGACTTTGTTTCCAGATGATAGTGGCATTTGAATCAGTGGACTCAGTAAAGTAGATTGCTCTCCCTAATATGGGTGGGTATCATCCAATCCGTTAAAAAGAACAAAATCGGTAAAGAAAGGAGAGGTTTGCCTGTTTTGCTTCCTTCCTGTATGTTTGAGCTAAGGCATTGATCTTCTGACCTTGGACTGAGATTGGATTTACACCATCAGATGCCCTTGGTTCTCAAGATTTTGTCAGCATGGAATTAGACCCAGTTTTTCTGGATCTCTGGCTTGCAAATGGCGCATCATGGGACTTAGTCTTTATGATCAAGTGAGCCAGTGCCTCATAATACAGTATGATAGTGTGTGTATATATACATATACACAAACACATACATACATAGGAAGAGTGACATATATATAGATATATAAAAATTCATACTTATGTGTGTATGTATATCATATTGGTTATATGTATGTCCTATAAATATTTATCTTTTA
>NW_021877226.1:0-1552 GCF_006229205.1 Suricata suricatta
ATGTTCTGGGAAATTTTTACCAAAGAATTTGTCATCAGAAATCATTGCCTAAGGCAATTGCCACCTCTGTTTTGTATCCCATATATTTCTTCAATAAATAAAGCTGACTATCCAGTCAGTGCAGAGATGCCTGCCTAGTGATCAGAAAGAAAGCCGAGGCTCTCTCACTCCCTTTTGCCAACACCGTCCATCCTTCAGGGAGCCCTGGACCTGCTGGAGCTGGACTCCGGCACCTGCTCACTCTTGTGGATGTTTATCCTATCTTCCACTGGAAAGTCACTCCTTTAGCCATCTTCCCAACCCCGGACTGGTTTGCTCACTCGCATACCTTCCTTCCCCAGGCGTGCAGAACCATCTCTGGGTAGGGGGAGGTTGCCACCCTGAGCTCACTGAGCCCCCATTCCCTAAGCTGGTTCCTGGCAGTTTCCAAGGGAGCTCTGCTGCGATGGCAACATCAGGTCCCTGGGGAAGGAAGAAAGGCCGACAAGGACAGCAACGTGGCCATCTGAATATCAGAAAAACTGGTGCATGTTCTGCTCCTCTCCCACTTTGTGGCTGACCCTCCATCTAGGCCACACATGGGCCGGAGCGCAGCTCCGTGAAGCGTCCTGTGAAGCCAGGCCGCCTCCCCAGGCAGAATCGGCTGTTGTCTATCTGATCACCCGCCCGTCTGGGTTCACAACCTGGTCATCGCTGCTGTCTGCTATACTGTTCAGCTCAAGGCCCCGGGACTGTCTCCTGGCCCGGAGTGGATGCTCTCTCTCCAGCCTCCTCTAATGTTCCCATCCCAGTTGGGGCTTTCTGCTGAGGTTCCCAGACAGACCCCACCTTGGCTGAGCCCGCACTTTGCATCCCACTGCTTCTAGCCAGCTCACATGCCACCTTCCCGTGTGCCCCTTCCTGAATCCACCAGCCTCTGTGTGCCTACAGACCACTCTGTCCCCCTGAGGAATCATACCATGTTCTCTCGTTTTTAACTGTGGACAAGTCTATCCTCTGCAGAAGTCTTAGTCCCAGTCCCTTCGGTGGTGACATTGTTTATGCCCATAAAGGCAGATGAGGCTGTGCTGTGGGTTGGGGCATAAGAAGGCCCAGACAGGCTGCTGAGCCAGGCCTGGGAAGGAGAAGCAGGGGCACATGGGCCGGGTGGTCTGGGTGCCAGGGTGTGGCAGGCGTTGGGATGAAGAACTGGGTGGCTGGCTTTCCTGCCCCCTTGCTGATCAGATGCACTGCCCTTGGGTTCTTGAGCCACTTTATCCTAAACCTCACTGGGAACTAAGCACTCAGAGAAAATGAGCACCTGGAGGTTGGGGCTTCAACAGTGCCACATGCAGAGGTCTCCTTCCCAAGTGACTGCATCAGGTTACACAGAGAACAGTTCACATGGAGAAGGAGCAAGGGGTGCAGTGTGTAATGATGTGTCTGATAGATGCCGATGTGTGGGAAAAGCCCAGCTCATTCTACGGGGCCGGGGGTGGAGGCCACTAGGAAGCAGAGGGTGACCAGAAACATCTAGGAGTGGACCCGGCTCTCAGGCATGGCTGTGTGCAGG
>NW_021877227.1:0-741 GCF_006229205.1 Suricata suricatta
CATGTATCTTTTATTTCCAAAGATCAACTCCAATGCAAGGAAACTGAGGACCAGGGAAGGTGTGGTGACGCTGCTGGAAAGAGCCCAGGGACTCAGGTGGCTTTTGCTTCCAGGACTGACAGCTCAGCAGCCTTAAACAAGTCCCTTCCCAGCTTTTCACTCCATTGACCAATTCCCTAAAACAGAGGAGGTGGGGCCACACTGACCCTTGCTCAGCCCTGGGTCTGCATCTTACTGTGAAATAGCTGGCAATTCTGGGCAAACCCACTTTGTCTCTATGTGAAGTAGTGTCAGCGACACGAGCACAGAGCCTAGGAGGATGGCGTCAGGAAGTGTGGTCGGTGTCATCAGTGTTGGAGGAACATGCAGGCAGCTGGCCCTGGGGTCCCTGCACCTGCTGGTGGATTACACACCCAGCAGTAAGGGGTAGAGTTTGTATTTTAATCGTTTTCTGTTCACTCCAGGGTGAGTCAGGGGGAAATCCCAGCTTGTCCCCAAGCCCGTGATGCCATTAGGATGGGGGAGGAGGTTGCAGCAGGAATTTATTTAAGAAAACTGGGAGCTGCTTTGGCGGAAAGGAAACATAAATAAGATAATGACAAGGGTGTTACACGGTCTGGCAAGGATTCTGAAGGTGACCCTGAGTGGCCAAAGCTTGGGAAACTATGCCTGACAGAGCCTGTCCTCTTGTGGCTCCATGGACAGCAGTCCCTTGCTTCCACGACCACTTGGAAAGGTGAC
>NW_021877228.1:0-741 GCF_006229205.1 Suricata suricatta
CACCACCACCAACTCCCTGCCGGGATCTCGTAGGAGTGGGAGCAAGTTTTTCCCTGTTGGCACCCGGGAGTCGGGATTTGCACGACCAATGCTGGGGGTAAGAGCGCCGTGGAAATGAGGTATGTGCCCCCACTCCCGCAGCTGAGATCGAAGTGAGTGCAGGGCTGGAATCTGTTTTTTCCCTTGTGCCACCCGGGTTCGGGATTTGGGCTACCCAGCAGTTATACACAGAGTGAGAGTTTTTCTTTCCAAGTGGGGTTAAATGTTCTTTTTCTCTTCTCCAGAGACAGTACTATGAGCGTGTTCACTTTCTCTGTCTCTTCCCTTTATCTCTCAGGCTCCGCCAGCTTGCCACGTGTTGGGCTGGGGCTCCCGCCTCCCTTGCCTGTCTCAGGCCAGCCCGTTTTCCAATCTTCCCAGTTCATACTCACTCACTCAGGCATCTTTGAGGTTGTCTGCTTTCTGGAGTCTGTATTTTCTCCTTCCGCTCTTCTTTCTTTTAATGTTTATTTATTTATTTATTTATTTATTTATTTATTTATTTGAGAGACAAGAGAGACAGCACGAGCACGGCAGGGTCAGAGACAGAGAAAGATACGGAATCCAGAGCAGGCTCCAGGCTCTGAGCTAGCTGTCAGCACAGAGCCTGACGCGGGGCTCAAACCCACGAACCACGAGATCATGACCTGAGCCAAAGACGGACGCTTAACTGACTGAGCCACTCAGGTGCCCCTCTCCTTC
>NW_021877229.1:0-741 GCF_006229205.1 Suricata suricatta
GGAGCCCGAGGCGTCTGCCGAGGGCATGGTTCTGAAGCTTGGTTTCCCGAGCGACAGAGCAAGGATGAGTTTTTCATAATGTTTTTAAAGATATTTTTCACTAATGACAGGAAGCCATGGAAGAACTCCCCTTCTATTTAAAAGTAATCTTTCTTTTTGTATTTAAAAAATGACATTTTTCTTTTAAGAGCAATTTATATATATTTGTTATAGAAACATAGAAAACCCAGACAGGCAAGAACAATAAAATGGAAAATACTCCTTATTTGCGTCAGCCAGGGGAGAAACCCACGGGTAACATCTCAGTGTGGAGCCTTCCAGGAGCTTTTCCTTTCTTTCTTCTTCCTCTCCCACCCTCCTTGCCCTCTTAACTAGGAACACACACCTCTCCATATCTTCACACATATCTTCCCAGATATTTTCATCAGTGTATATTTTTATGTGACTGGGACTATACACCTGTTTTGTTCTCTCTCTCTTTTAGCTAACTATATCATGGGAAGGTTTTTATAACAAGCTCATCGGTGTTTCATTTCACCAAAATTTAGTTAATCCCTTATGGGTCTCTAGGTGGTTTGGGGTGGGTTTTTTGTGTTTTTTTTGCAGTTATAGATGCCTGTATTTATCTCTACATTCAAAAAGGTTTTGTATGATTTATGATGTACATATAATATTTACCAGTAACATGACATTGAGCATATATATATATATATATATATATATATATATATATATATATAT
>NW_021877230.1:0-741 GCF_006229205.1 Suricata suricatta
CGTAGTCGGTCAAATGTCGGACTTCGGCTCAGGTCATGATCTCACTGTTAGTGGGTTCAAGCCCCACTTCGGGGTCTGTGCTGACAGCAGAGACTGGAACCTGCTTTGGATTCTGTGTGTCCCTCTCTCTCTCTTCCTCTCCCTTGCTCATGATCTGTCTCTGTCTCTTGAAAGTAAATAAATGTTTAAAAAATTTTTAAAAATATATAAAGAAAAAAGAAAAAAGGGGCTTACATTAGGTAGATCAATAGATTTCTTATGGTCAGCTTCTATACATTTCTTTTTCTAGGTGGTTGTTTATTAATGACACATGGAGGCAAATTACAAATAAGCACAACCAAGAACATTAGCTGTTGGCTGAGGACATCACTTAGCAAAAAAAAAAAAAAAAAAAAAAAAATGTTACACCCACAGGTGACTGCACTCAAGACTTCAATTTAATTCACTTTCCACCAGCAACAGATGTAGACTAATTTGCTTTAATGTCGGGAGATCAGAAAAGGGAAGCCTCACTGCATTCCATGATGGAAAAGGACTAGGGGCGCTTGGGTGCTCAGTCAGTAAGCATCTGACTTTGGCTCAGTTCATGCTCTCACAGTTCATGAGTTTGAACCCCATATCAGGTCCTTTGTTGTCAGCACAGAACCCACTTCATCCTCTGCCCCTTTCTCTCTGCCCCTCCCCCATATGTGCTCACTCTCTCAAAACTAAATTTAAAGAACATTTTAAGATTAAAAAAAA
>NW_021877231.1:0-741 GCF_006229205.1 Suricata suricatta
ATATTTATTGTTCTGCTAGGTTGTGTTAGTATCTAGCATGATGATGTTGATGATGACAGGGGGATAAAAATGAATAAGTTAAATATAAATAAATACTAAAAAGAACAAAACTGGTGATAGAGAGTCCTAGTATCATGGCTCCCTTCTGCTAAAGGAGGCAGATAGTATGGACTTTTGTTCTGGTCTCAGTTTCCAGAGTGACCATGGTCATGTTAATGCAATCTCTCCAATAATCCAATTCTTCAACAATGGAAAGTTTAAAAAGATCTCACATCTTGGGGCTATTTTTAAGAAGATGGCATGCATCAATATACTTAATCTAGTACCTACATCTTGGAAGTCTTCTACAAGTGTTAGCTGCTACAATGACCTTGAACTTGTGAAAGTTTTGTTGTCCCTAACTTTAATTGTATTTATATCTTGTATTCTCAACTACAGCATTGGGTTTTCAGCTAAGATATTATGCTATTTGACTCTAATATAGAGCCTTACACATCCATAATAAATATGCTGGTTTTCAGACAGTGGAGGGGGAAACTGTCTACAGAACAAAACCTAAACTGCAGGGAAAAAAACCCTTATCTAAAGTCACAGGAAGAAGAAAGTAATCCCCTTCATTTTGGGAATTAGATAAAAGTTACATAAAATTGATGGAGATTTAAGTATATGGAGACAAACCAATTTATTATAAGTAGTGTCAGATTACATTGCAGGTTCACATTATGTATACTTAGGAGTAAT
>NW_021877232.1:0-741 GCF_006229205.1 Suricata suricatta
TATTTGAGTTTCCTAATTGATATCTGTATTTTATTTCACTCTGCACTTTTTTGTTTTAACCTTCTTTTAGATCCAATGTCAAGAGTCCTGAATATCAAGGTAGTTAGAGTTCCCCTGATTTGCTATGTCACACTGCTGTGCCTCGATCCTTCACATGTCTCCTGCCTGGAATCTGCTTTACTATCATCTGAGTGTGTGTTTCCAATGGTTACTAAACTCAACGCTGGGAATAAAATGACACAGTCTCTAAGTCAAGTTTCCATCCCATTGTTAGAACAAGGCCACATCAGTGCTGAAGGCAGTGTGGCCAGCACAGATGACTGGTAGGGGAGATGTCTTAAGAAATGCAGAGAATATTCTCTCAGGAGCCCGGGAGTAGGGGAGTGAGGATGGGAGTCTGGGGTGCAGTGGGAGAGACTTCTCTCCTGTGTGTGGAGAGCAGGACCAAAGAGAAAAATCAAGCTGCACAATGGCTTGATGGCTTGGACACAACGTTGTCAGCAAAGTCGAGACCACAAGGAGATGGTACCAGGAGGTTGGATGACTCGGTGAGTGAGGTCAAAATGGTGCTTTCTGCCAGGCTCAGGACACATGACTTCCTTAATCCTTTCTGCCACGGAGGGCTTCTGGGCAGGAGAAGGGGTGATCAGTGCTGCATTTCCATCAATACTGAGAGGCCGCACACGGAATAGCTGTGAGCACGGACTCCAGCACTGAGCGGGGGTTCAAATCCCAGCTGCT
>NW_021877233.1:0-741 GCF_006229205.1 Suricata suricatta
CCCCTCCCCTCCCTATGGAGAGGAAAAAAGAGAAAAGAAAGAAAAAAACCCTCTCAGCTGTCAACGCAGAGCTCTACACAGCACTGGAACTCACAGACCATGAGATCATGACCTGAGCAGAAATTGGACGCTTAACTGACTGAGCCAAGCAGGTGTCCTCTAGACTGGATCCTTGAACGGCAAGACATTTCACAGAAAACTGGGGGAATATGAATAAAGCCTACAGTTGTATTATTAGCACTGTGTCAATGTTAATTCCTAAGTATCAACCTGTACTCTGGTTATAAAAAATGTTATTACAGGTGCTGGGTAAGAACTCTATACGATAGTTGCAACTCTTCTGTAAATTCAAAATTACTAAAAAAAAAAAAAAAAAAAAAAAGGAGCAGCTGCAGGAAATACACCTGGCCAAATACATAGACACCCTCACAGGCTCTCTGCCGTCCCCACAAGGCCCACTCCAGAAGCTGCTGCTTTTTCTTCCTTTAACCCTTTATCCGTAAGCTTTGGAAGTTGGCACTCCCAAAACCTCTCCCCAGTTTTACCCAAGATTCTCTCCCAAAGGCACAGTACCTGTTCCCCAGCAAGGCAATGGCACAGAGGTCTCCCTGCTGTACCTGAGGCAGACCAGCAGGGGGCACCACGAGTCCTGGCAGCATCAAATCTGCAGCAAGCAAAACAAAGGCATCACAACCTATATTTTGCCGCTGATTCCAAGTTCTACTTCATCATTTATTCATC
>NW_021877234.1:0-741 GCF_006229205.1 Suricata suricatta
CGGCCACCCACATCCTCCAGGCTCCAGGCTACCCCTATCTTGCCCTCCCAGATAGACCATCAGACCTCCGGCTCAGCGCTAAATGATGCCTTCACCTCCACCATCATGGTTCCTTCCAGAACATTCCTGCAAGGCACAGAGCCCCTGCTTGGCAGCCTTCCCCTCTCTCCCCCCCAGTCCTGCCATCGTTGCCTGGCAGAACCCCTCCCCCAAAGCTGGAACTGCCACAGGACACTGAGGGGGAGATAAAACCCCCAAACTAGCAAGCCCCATAGGGCCTGGGGCCTGGCACTCGCTGCTAGGGCCCCTTCCCCGAACCCTCTCCAGCTGTTTTGTCACAAACAGCAACAGGCTTCCCTTTGGGGTGCACAGGACACTACTCTGGGGCAGAGACGGCAGAGTACCCTTCTCGTGTCCCGTCTCCCAGTTACGTTAGTAATGAACTCACGTGGCAATGTGCCCAGCTGAAAGACTCCACTTCCCAGCCTCCCTTGCAGTGAGGCGAGGCTGATGAGGGAAAGCACGTGTTAACAGGTGGGACCGAGGGAAACATTCTGCCAGTCTATACCCACCCACCACCCCAGAGAGTGGATGTGATGATGGAGGTCCAGCAGCCACTTTGGAGCGTGAGGAGACTTGGAGGATGGAAGCCACAATCCTCAAGTTGGCATTCCTGATGACAATGCTGAGTCCCCCACCTCACCTCTGGACTCTCCTACCTCTTGACATCCTTTGGGTGAA
>NW_021877235.1:0-741 GCF_006229205.1 Suricata suricatta
TTTTTTTTTTATGATAAGCTTTTGGGTTGTTGATAGAGCACTAAGCTGAGAGTCAGGAGACCTGGGTTCTGCTGCCCAGCTGACTAACTCTTGACCTTGTGAAATGTCCTTGGTCTCTCTGGCTTCAGTTTTCAGTTTTGAAATGACGTGATTATACTAGATTAATTCTAAACTCTTTTCTGGCCCTAAATTTGATCAGGTGACATAAAACAGTAAATCCAAAACAAGAGTCAGGAAATGGGAGTTTCCAGTCCAGGCTCTGCTGCTCAGTAACTGTGATTTTTGGGACAAGTCATTTAGCCACTCAGCCTGAGGTCTCCATCTTTGGGGCGACCAGGGTGTCCCTTACCATGCCTTACCTGGTAGTTGTGCCAATCAGGTAAAGAAACATGTTTTTCACTGAGCACTTAACAGAATTTACTCTGTGGCACCAGCTTGATAGATGGGGAAGATGTAGAGGTTATTAGATTATCTGTTACTACTACTACTACTAGCTACAATTTAGTGAGCGCTTCCTATCTCCAGGAACTTATGTCCAGTATGCCGTTTAGTCTACATTGTGTGGATGAGGACACTAAAGTTCAAGGAGGTTGTATCACTTCCTCAGGATCCTGTAGCTGGGCAGAGCTGAAGCTGAAATTTGTACCAGGGTTCTGTTCTTTATTTTACAAGGTAAAAACATCTCACCTTCTGCCAAGGACCTCATGTTCCTACTATTACTCCTTTTCTGGGCCACAGCGC
>NW_021877236.1:0-741 GCF_006229205.1 Suricata suricatta
TGTCTCCACTGTTGTCTATTATTCACCAGTTGGTTTTTCTCTATAGGTATAGATAGAAACATGATATTTTTTCTTAAACTAAAAGTAAGATCCTATTGTACATACTACTTTTGAACTTTATTCATGCTTTTTGATAAAAATCAGTAAAACACCTCTAAAGTATTTTGATACATGTAGAGAGCATCATGCTAGATTAATAAATCATAATATACTGACCTTTAAGAGCATAGGTTGCTGTTACATTTTCAGGATTATAAATAATGATGTGATGACACCTTGAAGATGGACTTAATTATTTCTGTGGGATAAATTCCTAGAAGTGAAAGGTTTGAGCCAGAATCTTGGCACCTTGGCCTGCATCTTGGCATCCATGCTAATGTTAGTCAAGATCATGCTTTTCACTTTGCCAAATCATGGTTCATAAAGGATGGATTGTTGGCTGAACTTGCATTTCTTTGAGGCTGAATGATGCTTTATGAATTTAATCGGTCATTTGTACTTATTTTTTATGAGCTACATGTTCCCACCCTTTACCTAATGTCGTATCGTTATGTTTCTCTTCATTGAGAAGTCCTAGCACCTCTGTATAGTATTTCTCATGCCATGGTGTCAGGTCTGAACGAAACAGCAGCAGCCTACCTGAGGAGACCTCTCATTTCTCTCTCTAGCCCTGAAGTCACAGGAAGCTGTGGGTAGAGACTAAGCTGATGATCATGGAAACACCTCTCAGCCCAAGGCCCA
>NW_021877237.1:0-1552 GCF_006229205.1 Suricata suricatta
ATCAGAAAAAGAAAAAATTCCAAACTCTTAAAGCCTTTCAAAGAAATTCTTATATAAAAGAATAAATCAAAATTGAAATTACAAACTATTTAGACATGAAGAACAAGAATATGAGAATGTCACAAGTGAAATTTGTGCAACCAAGGCCAAAGGGTACTCACAGGGTATAGTGCACTAGATCGGAGAATACAAACGATTAAAATTAAAAAAAAAATAAGGCATTCAACTCAAGAAGTTAAAGAACCACAAAATAAAACAAAGTAAAATAATTGGATCAATGAAGATAAAAGCAACTGTTAATTAAGCCAAATAACAGAAACAGAAAAGATGATCAATAAAATAAAAATTGGTTCTTTAAAACAACCAATAATACATTCAAACTTTTGGCAACATCAAGGGAGTGAGGAAAAAACTAACAATATTAGCAATGAGAGAGATGTAATTTCATATTTGAAGAATATTAACAAAAAAAGAACAAGAAACACTTTATACCAATTAACTTAAAAATATGTATGAAAAGACTGCATTTCTAGAATAATGATTCTCAAACTTGATGGTGTATATAATCTCCTGAAGAGATTGTTAAACAGATTATTGGGGCCCCTTCCCAGTGTTTCTGATTCAGTGGCCCAGGCTTGAGACCTGAGATGCTGCATTTCTAACAAGTTCCTGAAGGTACTGGTACTGCTGGTCTGGGGACAATACTTTCAGAGCCACTGTCTAGGAAAGTATAAATTCCCAACTTTGACTTAAGAATAAATTGAAAACCAAAAACCTGAATGTAGAAGCTGAGACTATTAAACTCTTAGAAGAAAACTTAAGGGTAAATCATTGTGACATGCAAAATGTCAAATTAAACATTAGCAAAATTGAATTTAAAAAGCCCCCAGGAATCAGATGAGGAAAAAAAAAACCCTATAAAATCATATTAGATTCCAAAAAATAAACCATTTGCAACTTTTAAGAGAAAATGATAGGTGAAAATTTGGAGACTGCAAGTGGAAACTGCTTATGTCAATCAGTTCATTGGTTGTTCAAGAAAAGACACATGGTCTAGTAATTGAAGGAGAATAGAGGATCAAGGATGAAGTGTGTGTGTGTGTGTGTGTGTGTGTGTGTGTGTGTGTGTGTGCGCGTGTGCGATGGATGCACTTGAACAAGTTCTTAGGTTGATTTGGAAGCTGCCAGTAGATAGAGAAACACTAATAAATAAGGGAGGGGTTATTGATTGACTAACGTTAAGATCAAATACAAGGGACTGGTATCAAGAATAGAACTTTGAACAAAACATGGACTTAATTTTAAGATACCAAGTCGAGAAGGTTCAAGCTGGTTCACATATATTTTCCCTATGAAGTAGGACATAAAATCAGATGTTACAATCAGGTGAGCAAAGAGCTGAAATTTATGAAGGTCGAATTGAACATTAAAACTTCAATGGTGACCTTTGAGATGAGCTGCCATGGGTTGATGGTGGCCCAGGGTCCAGTGAGTGAAGGAGTGGCTGGGGTGTGGGAACTTGGCAGCAAATGCAGATTTTCATTTCAAAGAT
>NW_021877238.1:0-741 GCF_006229205.1 Suricata suricatta
GTGTCCGTGTGCGGTTGTCCAGAAAACGCAACGAGGATGAAGAGTCACTAAACACGCTCTATACATTGGTTACCTATGTACCTGTCACCACTTTCAAAAATCTACAGACCGTTAATGTGGATGAGAACTAATTGCTGATTGTCAAATAAAGGTACAAAACTGCAAAAAAAAAAAAAAAAAAAAAAAAGGCCATGATATAAAGAATGTGGAAAGCCGAAGAAGTCCAATGACCAGGTCGGGGGATGACACCTGCCCGCCCCCCCCCGCATCCAAAAGTCCATCTTGAGGATAAAAAAAGTTCTCAGGATGGATGGTGGTAATGGTTGTGAATGTCCTTAATGCCACTGAAGTGTACACTTAAAGATGGTGAAGGGGTGCCTGGTGGCTCAGTCGGTTAAGCGTCTGACTTCAGCTCAGGTCAAGATCTTACGGCTCTTGGGTTCGAGCCCCGCACCGGGCTCCGTGCTGACAGCTCAGAGCCTGGATCCTGCTTCGGATTCTGTGTCTCCCTCTCTCTCTGCCCCTCTTCCACTTGCACTCTTTCTCTGTCCCTCGAAAATGAATAAACAGTCACAAAATTTTTTTAAAAGATGGTAAATTTTATATTCTGTACATAAAAAAGTCAGTCGTGCCACTATTCATACAACCCCTCGGCATGGACACACGGGGCCAAAATGGATAAGAAGCATATTCTTAAATCAGAAAGGGACAAGGACATATGTCCGCATTTTTGCTATAATT
>NW_021877239.1:0-741 GCF_006229205.1 Suricata suricatta
TCTTGGGACTCATGCACCTTTTACACATAAAAAATTATTCTTAAATCTCTTGAATCTGGTAGACACCAATTTTCACATTTTACCTTTGGATGTTTGTATGTGTTGGGTATGGCTTTCACAGTTCAGTGGTATTATAATTTTGCCCTACATTCAGCCAAGGACTAGTCCCACAGAAATTTTCATTCCTATGATCCTCAGAGGGCATGTGAATGCACAATGTCTTCCAGACCAACTGGGATAAACATGACTTTTTTTTTTAGAGACTATTCCTTTAGAGTCATACCTGGATTTGAGTAGTTCTTTCTTCATCCAGTGTTTGGTCAAAGGTTGTACTCAAGTGTGCTAAGGGTTCAAGGCTTTTTGCTTATAGATTACTGTGTGACTTGGTAAAGCTTTCTCATTTTCTCTACATCCTGCTTTTATGACTTTTAAGTGGATGCAGTGTAAGGTATGCACTCAGACTTCAGGACCCTTAGACATGAGTATGATTTTAGGACTTTTCTTGACTACTCCTTGCTCCTGTAGTGTCTTTAAATCTACTTGATGCTCTACCATTTTGTTTCACTACTAGTATCATGAAATTTTCCAACCCTCTTTTAATTCCTCATCACCAAATGCTCCATGGTTTTCCATAATACACTTAGGCATGAACTTCTCACCTACTCTAAATAAAGTCATTCACCTCAGGCAAGGCTTCAAAGTTTTATGTCCTCATGGAATTGCTACTCCCCTGGAGAGAAA
>NW_021877240.1:0-741 GCF_006229205.1 Suricata suricatta
AAGAAGATGTAGATTGACATTAGTATTGGCAATGGAAGCATGAGAAAGCCACCAGAAGATGTCAGAGCTGACGCTTTCTCTGGCTCCTGGTTATGAGTGCGTCATCGCCCACAGGAAAAGGCAAAATCTGGGACAATCTGGTGAAATCTGACAAGAAGTTAACCAGAAAGCTTAACACTGTCAAGAGGAGTATGAGAAATAGGAGTTTATGTTTCCGATGATCAAGGCTGAAACTTGCCCACATGTATGTTTTGCCTGGAAACGTCACTCAGATTGTATAAAGGCATCATGATTATCTAATCATTTAAAATATTTTTCATCTTTATCTCACCCTTCAAACACTTTTTTATGTTTTATAATATTCATAACATATGAGTATAACATATAAAATGCTCTATACTGTGTACAATATCAGTAAGTACATTATATAAGTTATTATATATGAATTTGTATCTTTTTATTTTGGGGGGCTGAGAGATATTGAATGGGGTCCCTATAAAAATTTGGATGCCCCTGGTCTAATTTATCATCTGTCAATAATCTGTTTTAAAAATACACGCGGAACACGGGGCGCCTGGGCGGCTCAGTCGGTTAAGTGTCAGACTTCAGCTCAGGACATGATCTCGCGGTCTGCGGGCTCTGTGCCGACAGCTCAGAGCCTGGGGCCTGCCTCCGATTCTGGGTCTCCTTTCGTCTCTCTCTGCCCCTCCCCCACTCACACTTTGTCTCTCTCTCTCTCTC
>NW_021877241.1:0-741 GCF_006229205.1 Suricata suricatta
AAAAAAAATGGCTGAAGGACCTGAATGTGAGACAGGAAACCATCAAAACCCGGGAGGAGAAAGTAGGAAACAATCTCCTTGTCCTCAACTGCAGCAATTTCCTACTCAACACATCCCCAAAGGCAAAGGAAATGAAAACAAAACTAACTCTTGGGACCTCATCAAGATACAAAGCTTCTGCACTGCAAAGGAAACAATCAAGAAAACTTTCCCCTGCTGTCTCTATACAGCTAGTCCTCCCCATGTTATCCTGATAAATTGGTTGCCAGTGCAGTTGACAATACTCCAATGATCAAGTAATCCCTTTCTTCCTCCTACACACTTCGGTGGGAGGAAGCTAATGGTTTTCACATCTTGCTGTGTCCTAGTTAAATTACCATGTTGACAGAGCTGGGACTGAAAAAATAGGAACAGCCTCAGGGAAGGTTAAGTACAAACTCACACTTTTGTTAATTGGAGAGGATTTCATTAATAAATGCTCTTTATTAGCTCTTGGCAGTTAGAGTGTATTGAAATGAATGGTTGGTTTGGTTTGACATTTTTTGCCCACTTTTTTAGTTGCTTCTGGGGAAGGTGGTTTTGTTGATCTCCTCTCTGTAGTACAGGATAATTAGAAGTCTAAGTCAAGCTACTTAATTTTTTTCCCAATGGTTTTCAGAAGTTTGATTTTGATTTTCTTAAATGTAAATTTATTTACATTTATACTGCTTAAGTTTCATTTAGTTTCTTTTTTTAAAAAAA
>NW_021877242.1:0-741 GCF_006229205.1 Suricata suricatta
TTATATATATGAATCACCTTACCAAGTAATCCTTTACAGTTTATACATTCTAGTCAAACCGTTCTTTTCTAATAGAAAACAGAAAACCATTCTAAATCTGAAGCCACCATGGAAAGGGCCATGATTTGATCTGATTTTTCTTTCTGTTTCTCTCTCATATAAGGTAAGGAGAAGGGACAGACAAGTAGTCCCCTAATCAGTGAACTGCCTTGACATCAGAAAGAGAGATGGAGTTGTTATCGTGGATAACACATCTGCCTCAGGGTAATCAGGACTGCTTTGATACTTAACACAGGCAAAGCTGATCTCTAAACAGGTAAGAACTGGACAGCCAGACAGACACTCAGGGTGTGGAGTGCCTAATCGCTCTCCATTATGCTGAGTCCCTGGGAAAAAAGGTTTAAATAGATGGAGATATCTCATGAAGGAGGCTAGGCACCATAACAAATACCTCTTCATTGTCAGGTGGACCAAAAGTGCCAAGAAAGGTTTATTTTATCCAAGACAGATAGTACAACAAATATATGCTTTATTCTATATGTCTTTTTTAATATTATCCTCTCATGCACTTAGAAAAAAACCACAGATACAAAGGAAAGATGCAAAACATGGTGTGCAGTAATTGCAGATGTAAAGGAAGTCATTGAAACCATATGTGTGTTACATGTCATTGAAGCATGTTGATTTCCTGAAGGGTTAATACTCATCTACTCTTAAGATTCAACTGAAGTTCTTGTTAAT
>NW_021877243.1:0-741 GCF_006229205.1 Suricata suricatta
CTGTTTTCCAATCTATTCTGCAGATAAAGGGAACTGTATGAAACTTAGGGGCAATGAAATGCCATGGCATCAATGAAACCATTTGCCTTTACTCCTTCTTTTTTACTGGAATCACAACTATGTTGCCTGAACATTAGCAGCCATCTTGCGCCCATGAGACCAGCTGGAAGATGGAAGTCATGTGCTAAATACAAGGAAGCAGAAATACTGAGAAACTTTAGGTCCCTGATGATAGCATATAGCTGTCGTTATATCCTTGATTGTCCATCTGTGATAGTTAATTTTATGTGTCAACTTGGCTAGTTCATAATAGCTAGATAGTTGGGCCAAAATTATTCTAAATATTTTTGTGAAAGCATTATTTTATGCAAGATTAATGTGTAAATCAGTAGACATTGAATAAAGCAGATTGTCCTCCATAATGTAGGTGAGTCTCATCCAATAAGTTGAAGCCTTCATAGAAAACCACTGACTTGCCCAGGAAAAGAAGGACTTATGCCAGAAGGCTGTCTCCAGACTCAAACAGAAGCTCCCCTCTGGGGGACTTTCTATATATGTATACTTATATCTCTATTTACCTCTCTATATCTAATTTATATCTATCTATCTATATCTATGTCTATATCTATCTACTCATCCATGTTATTGACTACGTTTCTCTGGAATACACTCATTAAATAAAATTAAAACTTTAATTAAACACCTATTTTCTAGGTTTCTGTTACATGTACAGTTCTTTTC
>NW_021877244.1:0-741 GCF_006229205.1 Suricata suricatta
TTAACCCTGTTTCCTAGCAACCGACCTAGGTCAGCTGCCTTGTTTTCCCCGCCTTGAAACCTTTATAAGAAACAGTTTTCTGAATAAAGCTTTCTCTCTTTTTTGCCTGATCGGAAACCGCGAGTTGTGTCTTTACTCTCTGTGCGTCCCTTTTCCTGCCCTTTCTCTCCCTCCCTCAGGAAGAGAACCCACGAGGACTGTCCGCCCGGCCGGTCGGGGTGGACGAGACAGGTACCGCCCAACGCCGGGGATGAGCGCGCCCGGACCCGGGCCGGGTTACGACAGTCACAGGCATCTTGAGGGCAACATGCATTTGATGCATCTCAGCTCAGTCTCCCTCCTAACAATATATGGTTTGTCTTCATGTTTTAGTTGCTTAATAAATGTTTAGTAACTCACCCTTTGGTTAAATGGACTATACACTGGTATTTTCATCTCCTATGTCATTCTTTTCAATACGATTTTTCCTCAAAATATAATAGGTGAATTAATGTGCCAATACAAACACCCTTTAATGAAAGAATAATATGCTAACCAAAATAAGGTATAAGTGGCAGTCATTGTAATGGTTTTGAAGGAACGTATTTGAGAATAGCTTAGTTCTAGATAAGCAAAATATTTCTGCCAATTATGCAACAAATATTTATCGAGCATTCATTACGAGCCAGGCTTTGTTCTTTGCAGCCGGGATACAACAGTGAGGAAACGCACATCCCTTCTCTCATTGAGCTCCTATTGTGA
>NW_021877245.1:0-741 GCF_006229205.1 Suricata suricatta
AATAAAATGTCACTTGACTTTAAGTTTTCCAATGGAATGACCCCAGTAGGATCAAGTGACTTCTCTGCCAAAGCACAATGTCAATGGAGGAAGCAGGAAAAGTGGAGGGTCCTTGGCACACTAGCATTTCATTATATCTTATCTTTGAGTGGTAAATTCCACCAATGCTCCTGTGTTCCATTTAGAGGTATAACCCACATATACCCACTGAGAAGACCTGCCTTATCTTCCAAACTCATGTGTGAGCCGCAGAGGCATCAGGGAGAAAGAGTGAACATTTCCATATCTAATTAGTGAAATAGTTAAAACTGGAGCAAGGCCATTCTGAATCAATAGCCCTTCCTGGCTGTCTGCCTTAGGGAAATTGCTTTAACTCCTTGAATTTCAGTTTCCTCACCCCACTTCTAAAATGTGGACAATAACTATGCCACCTGAAGTTTTACTCAGCTGTTTACTGTCATCTTGTTTGGTTTAAATGTGATAGAAAGTTTGGAAGTTCAAAAGGAAATGTTCTTGTTTTCTGGCATATTCCATATGCCCTGTATCCAGGAGTTTTGCATTGCCTAGTTCCTAAAGGAATTAAGTTTCTTTGTATATTAGGCATTCCCCTCTGCCAAGGCCATTACCACCCAGAGCTTTGTTTGGAAATCAGAGATTGCTGTGGATAGGAAAGAGGAAATTGGGTGGTGGTTGATTTTTAGTTATCTCAGGTGAGGTAAGCAAAATTTGATTTGAATTAAA
>NW_021877246.1:0-741 GCF_006229205.1 Suricata suricatta
AGACCACATGAGTACCAAAAAATGAATAGATATCTAGGCATAATATAGTGAAACAGCAGGCAAAAATAAAGAGAAAATACTAAAAACTACCTGAGCAAATAAGAATTTAAAGGAATGACATGTATATCTCATCAACTTAGACACCAGAAGATGATTGAGGGGTATCTTAGGGAAGCTAGAACTCTACACCCTGCTATCATTTAAGAACGAGGTAAAATAAAGGTATTTCTGAACATGCTAAGGCATTTTTATCACCTCCTGGCCTTTGCTGAAAGATATACTAAAGGTATATTTCATCAAGAAAAAAAGTAAACCTGGGGAAAGGAGCAGGTTGTTAGCACCATCACAGAGCACAGAAATTGACACATGTTGATAAATTTAATTAACTATAGGACAGTATATCCGGATGCTTTCTGGTACAAGTAAAAGTAATCCACAGTGAGTTAAACTTTTAAAAATATACTTAATTTGCTTATAATGAGAAATTTGGAGGTAGGAAATTCCAGGGTTGGGGCAGTGGTCCAGTATTGACATGAAGGACCCTAGACCATTCCACCTTTCTGCTTCGCAATCCTCAGGGTGTAAGATCTCTCTCCTCGTTTTTTTGAGATGGCTGCTGCAGCTCCAGGCGTTCTATCATTGCCCTGTAGCATCCCAAGCAGGAAGGCAAGGAGATGCTACCTAAGAGGAAGTTTTTGAATGTGCCTCTTTTTCAGGAAGGAGAATCTTTCCAAGAAAGCC
>NW_021877247.1:0-741 GCF_006229205.1 Suricata suricatta
TCTCCCTCTTGTGGATAGGCATGGTTTGGTGTGGTAGGTCTCGGAGCCTGCTCTCAGACTCTCTACCTTGGTTTCTGCAGAGAGTAGAATGGCGGCATGCCACGCTCTGCTGGGACTAGGCACTGTAGGCCACTCTAATGAGTCTGATCTCCTTGTTCTGCAATTGAGCCAAGTTGTATTTTCCAGGCCTGCCTTTGTTAAAAGTTCTAGTCCATGCACTTTTATGCTATCACAGATGATTGCTTTGGTGGCTGGCTTCTTAGGGGGAAGAATCAGATTGTCTTGCAGGCAGGGATTTTGCCTGCCCCTGCCTGAGGTGAGGTGTGCTGCCTGAGGCGAGGTGCGCAGCAGGAGGTGAAGTGCATGCCTTCACAGACACAACTGTGGATTCCCAGCCCCCAGCTGGGATTGTGATCGAGTTGGAGGAGGGATGAGTTTCTCTTGGCGCCAGCTGGGGTTTGTGCTGCTGCTGCCCGGGGCGCCGGACCCTGCCAGAAATGAGCTGAGAGCTCCTGCAGCCTGAGTACGTGCCCAGGCCTCCACTGTCACCAACTCCCTGCCAGGATTGTGTAAGGGTGCGGGCTATTTTTCCCTCTTGGCACATGGGATTCAGGATTCGTGCAGCCAATGTCAGGTATCTTTGAGGTTGTCTTCTTTCTGGAGTCCGTATTTTCTCCTTCTGCTCTTGCAGATGAGAGTAATGTTCTTCTCAGTTCGATAGATGGTGCAGGCGAAGTTTAC
>NW_021877248.1:0-1552 GCF_006229205.1 Suricata suricatta
CCCCCCGGTGCCCTGGAAGATGCCCTCATTTTGCTCCTCAGGCGGGGTTGCCAAATACGAACACGGGATGCTTAGTGAAATCTGAATTTCGGATAAATAACAATTCTTGTTTCAGCGTAACATGTTTCATATGACATTTTGGAGCACATGGAGCCTTAAAGCATTATTTGTTACTTATCTGGCATTCACATGTAACTGAGCATCTTATGTTTTGTCTGGTGACCACGCATACTGGGCCACCTGGAGGAGACCGAGCAAGCGTCTTTGAACACATTGGAAGGGCAAGGAGTACCTAGCCCGGCGCTACTGGTAGAACTTTCTGGGGTGCTGGAGGTGTTCTAGATCTTTCTCTATCAGAGACGGGAGCCAGCAGCAACCTGAAATCTAGTTAGTGCAACTGAAGCCTGAGTCATCGATTTAATCTAATTATTTAATTTAATTATGCAATTTTATTTACATTTAAAATGTCACACATGGCTCGTGGCTACCATATTGGACCGAGCAGCTTTAGAATCCACCACGCGTCTCCCTCCACACTGAGGAACCGCGAGGTAAGCCTGGCAGAGGCTAACATGGAACCTACCCCAGGGATAAACCCTCAAGTCCCCGAGGCTGAGTGATTATTCCATTTCTGTGCATATCTAAGGTTTGTTGTCAGCACATTCATCCTGAGTTTTTACTGCAACTCTCTCAGATGGGGAGAATGTGAAGCATCAGGGTAGAGACACGGGTGGGATGGAATTCTTCCACAAACAGCCTGGAGATGAGCGTGTGACCTGGATAATCCAAGCATGAGAATGTAAGCAGGCACTGCCCTTCGGTGCAAAGCAGACATTGTGAGTGGATGACAAAGTATTGATTTTGTCACACTCACCAGCTGGGTGACTCTTTTCTTTCCACGGTTCCAAGCAATCGCTTCCTAACCACAGAGCCGGCAGCACATTAAAGAGGATTCTTTTATGCATGATATCAGCCGGCAGAGAATAGGCCCTTGAAAGCATGGAGGGCTTCCTGAGGGTGGTCATGCAGACAGTCAGCCTGAGAGGTCAGTGCAGAAAGATGAGCAGGTGGAGCGTGGAGGGCGAGCAGCCCGCTAACTGCGGCGGGCGAGCCGGGAGCCGTGAACGGTTAGGGGACAGACAGCTCTCGACAGAAATGCAGACAAGTGTGTGCTGGGCTCAGAGAGGGCTTTCCGGGCTCCAGGATCCATTCCCTGTTCATTCGGCAGAGGCGAGTGGCCACCACACCCCAGGCCTCTGCGGATGCTGGAGGTCACAGTGAGCACACAGAGGTCCCGATTTCATGGACCAGAGGCTGCAATGGGGAGACGCAAGCTGCAAGAGATCCGGTAACTACAACCTCGGACTTCGGTTTAAAGAACCGAAACAGGATGGTTGCCAGAAAGTGATCCGATCTGAGCAATGAGCAGAGAGGGGCTCCTTTTTAATTTTACGTTTTATACTTGAAGTAACCAATAAATACATGCTCATTTTACCACGTTACACTCAGATGTGTATAAAGGTTAAAAATGTCCCTTCATATAACCATTGTG
>NW_021877249.1:0-741 GCF_006229205.1 Suricata suricatta
TTCACAGGCCGGGAAGGAGCACTGAGCTCCACTCTGGCCTCGGGAGACACGGAGCAGCTGGGGCCAGAGCTTCCCAGCACCGGGACCCCCCCGCCCCACGCAGGCCCCGGGAGAGGGTCCCTCCTCCGGCCTCACCTCTCAGCCGGGCTTTCCTGGGTGTTCCCTCCGCACATCATCTCCCACCTCCTCCGGATTCTTCAGCTGCTCAGCTGGCAACAGTTTGTAGCCTCTAAGGTTCAAATTTACGTAAGTATGTATGACACATGTGTGTGTGTGCATGTGCATATACATGTGGGCACACACATATGTGTATATGTGTCTGCGTGCGCGGTGTGTACACATGCGTGTGCATGTGTGTATATGTATGTGTCTGCGTGTGTATATGTGTATACACGTGTGCATGTATGTGTGTGCGTGTGCATGTGTGTGTGTGTGTGTGCATGCATGCATTTACTGGTCAGTCGGCTGTTAAGTGAGGTCCCAGCTGCAAACCGTCCACGCCCCACGGCCCTGACCGGTGAGACCGAGCAGCAGGACGCAGAGGCCGTCCCGGCGCCGGCCCTGCCCCAGCAGCACCGGGCCCTCCCAACCCCTGCGCTATTTTCCGGCGCGGCCCCTGCGCGGCCTCCGCTGCGCAGCACGCAGGCTGTCTGAGCCTGGACAGTTGGAAAGCAGCTCTCAGTGGCCCCTGTGTGTGTCTCCCCGAAGCGCTCGTGCTCAGTCTGACTCACAGGAGGACGG
>NW_021877250.1:0-741 GCF_006229205.1 Suricata suricatta
AAACCATTTTTTGAGGATATAGTGCAAAAGAATGAATGTTAAATACTCTATTAATCTTTATATTAGTTATATGTTGGAATAATATGTTGAATAGATTGGTTTATAAAGATATTATTTGAATTAATTTTACCTGTTTCTTTTGTTATTTTTTAATATTTATTTAAAAATTTTTTATGTTTTTTATTTATTTTTGAGAGACAGCGTGAGCAGGGGAGGGTCAAAGAGAGAGGGATACACAGAATCCAAAGTAGGCTCCAGGCTCTGAGCTGTCAGCACAGAGCCCGACACGGGGCTGGAACCCACGAACTGTGAGATCATGACCTGAGCCGAAGCCAGACGCTTAACCAACTGAGCCACCCAGGCACCCCTATTTATTTATTTTTGAAACAAAGAGAGAGAATGCAAGTGGGGGAAGGGTAGAGAGAGGCAGACCCAGAATCTGAAGTAGGCTCTAGGCTCTGAGCTTTGGCACAGAACCTGATGTGTGGCTCAAACTCATGAATTGTGATATCATGACCTGAGCCAAAGTCGGACCTTCAACCAACTGAGCCATCCAGAGACCCCACCTATTTCTTCTTTTACTAGGGCTACTAGATATTTTAAATTACATATGTGTCTCAGATTCATAGATCACATTTTGATAAGGCAGTATGAATCCATAGAATATATATGTGTGAACATTTGTGTTATATGTATATTTTTGTATATACATATTGACAAAATTACTTCATTTGGTCTACT
>NW_021877251.1:0-741 GCF_006229205.1 Suricata suricatta
AATAAGGCATATCCACAGACAGCAGACATTTACCCTCCGTGGGTTTGAAAGCTGGGGAGTCTGAGATCAGAGTGTGGGTGTTTGGGGAGAGCCTCCCCCAACCACTCCCCCCTCCCCCGAATAGAGAGCTGTCTTTGGGGCCTGCTCGCACGTGGTGGAGCAAAGGGCGAAAGTAAGCTCTCCGGGGTCTCCTTTTGTAAGGGCACCGATCCCATCACTGGGGCTCCACGCTCATGACCCCAGTGCCTTTCAAAGGCCCTCATCTCCCGACAGCACCATATTGGGGATTAAGGCTTCAACATAGGAATATTGGGGGGACATGAACATGCCGTCCATGAATCTGCTAGGTCTTGTGTATAGCGTCATGCGCCTCCAGGCCTAGCATTCACCGGGACTGACCTCATTTGAGAGGTTTTAATTGAATTAATCAAGGGTGGCGACGCATACTTTCTTTTAAGGGTATGCACGTCCCCGGAGAAAGAAATCAAATGAATTTCGAAGGCCTCTGACTCTGTTACATTCTTTATTTAAGTTTTTCCACACAGGCCATCCCTCACTGCCTGAAAGGTGGGGCCGGGTTAAGTCTGCATGAGCACAGAAGGGGTACATAGACTGCCACTGAGTCGGGATTTCATTTCTTATGCACAGAAGGGGCCTCGAAGTTTCCAAAACTGCTGCGTCCCTGATGGTGGGGTGATGTCCTGGGGGCATGAGGGTGGGTGAGTAGCAATAGCCAGGGAG
>NW_021877252.1:0-741 GCF_006229205.1 Suricata suricatta
GAATATCAGGATCGGATCAATCTTCTAGGTACAGGTTTCCCCATCTGGTTAAAAAACAAAACCAGCACCTCAATAGGGTTGCGTTTAGGAAGAAGTCAGAATTAGGGATGTAATAGGTCCAACACACTGTGTATACATATGTGTACATGCTCTGTAAACTCCCTCCGGGTTTCACCTTTCCTTCCCATCCAGAAACCTGTAATTTGTGTCAAGTTAAAAAGCTAGTGGGCTCAGAGGCCAGGATCCTGCCTGAACATGCCCACAAATTCTGGAGGCCCCATGAGAAGAGGGACTGTCCCTGGTGTCCAGGGAGTGTGATATCACCATTACGATGAGGGGGAGGTCACAGCACTGACATAAGTGCAGTGACAACGCTGTCACACATGCTCTGAGTTGGCTGATCTGAGAAAGCAATCTTTCCGGTGCCGCTGGCTACCCATGCCCGGCCTACCGTGGCCTGTTTTCCTACGCTGCTCTCTGACATGGGCCACTTGCCCAGCCCTAATGCTAGAAACGGAGCTCAGCCCAATATGGGGCTCTGTTCACAGGTTGGAAAAGCACCTCTAAGTGGGCGCAGCAGTACTGGGCCGGCTGGAAAAGGCACCTTAGTCTGTGTTCCTCTCTAACAAACAAGCATTGACGCTGTTTCCCCATTGACTCTCAGACACGGGAGTGGATTCCAGGAGCCCAAAACTGACAGGGGTCTCCCACGAGGGTTCTTTCCAAAGAGAAAACTGGGAG
>NW_021877253.1:0-741 GCF_006229205.1 Suricata suricatta
TCACTGAAGTGCCTACAGATTGGAATCTTTATCCTAATATTTGAAGGATTATCTTCTATCTAGAGGCCATACTGCATTAGTCTGCTAGGGCTGTCATAGCAAAATACCACAGACTAGGTGCCTTAAACAACAGAAATTTATGGTCTCACAGTTTTAGAGGCTAGAAGTCCAAGATCAAGGTCTGGCAGTATGGGTTTCTGGTGAGGCCTCTCTTCCTGGTTGATGGATAGCCACTTTCTCACTATGTCCTCACATGGCCTTTCCTCTGTGCTGTCTAAGAGAGAAATGGATAGATTATTCTCTTACATCTCTTCCTCTTCACATAAGAACACAAGTTCTATTGGATTAGAAGGCTCCATCCTTATGACTTCATTGAACTTTTATTGCCTCCTTATTGCCCTGTCTCCAAACACAGTCATACTGTGAGTTCAAGCTCCAACATATGAATTTGGGGGAAATACAATTCAGTCCCTAATATATAACTTAAGTTGAGGGGATTAGGGAGGACTAAAACCTACCAGTAGATTATGATACTTAGGCCACAAATTTTAGGTCCTTGTAAGTTTCCTTGGGGAAAAAAATCAGTCTCCACTAAAATATGCTTTCATTTTATGGCTCTAGCTTTTGTAAAAGCTTTGTCACATTAACTATTTCTCCCTTTTTGAAGGATATTGTCTAATCCCAGTATTCAATTCTTTCTACATAAGTGCTGTGTGAGATTTGTCTTTTAGAATTTAGTGC
>NW_021877254.1:0-741 GCF_006229205.1 Suricata suricatta
TTAGGGCCTCCATGAATGAGACCAGCCAGAGACTGATTTTTAAGAGGTCTGAGAAGGTCTGCTTTCAAACCTCAGGTTCCAAAAGCCACGAAAGTAGGAGAGTGTGGAGGGGCGCCTGGGTGGCTCCGTCGGTTAAGCGTCTGACTTGGGCTCAGGGCATGATCTCATGGTTCGTGGGTTCGAGCCCCCCATTGGGCTCGAGCCCCCATTGGGCTCCGTGCTGATAGCTTGGAGCCTGGAGCTGCTTCAAATTCTGTGTCTCCCTCTCTCTCTCTCTGCCCTCCCTGCACGCACTCTGTCTCTTTCTCTCTCTCTCAAAAATAAATAAACATTAAAAATTTTTTTTTAACTATTAAAAGAAATAAAAATAAATAAAAAAGAAGGAAGCGGGGACCCTGGAGCAGCATTCATCACCATATTGGGTACAAACTGGGTATCTGGACAAAATTCTAAACATGATTTTTATTTTGTTTCCTAAACATGACTTAAAACAAATTTTTGAAATGTTTATTTATTTTTGAGAGAGAGAGGCAGAGCATGAGCGGGGGAGGGGCAGAGAAAGAGAGACAGAGAGAGAGACAGAATCTGAAGCAGGTGCCAGGCTTCAAGCTGTCAGCACAGAGCCCAACACGGGGCTCGAACTCATGAACCTGCAAGATCATGACCGGAGCTGGAATCAGACGCTTAATGACTGAGCCACCCAAGCGCCCCATCCCTAAACGTGATATTTAAAGCACAGTG
>NW_021877255.1:0-741 GCF_006229205.1 Suricata suricatta
ATAGCCTTGTTGCAAAGACTAAATGAAAAATTCGATATAATTTGGTTAGCCGAGTGGCTGGTAAAATTAAGCCATCAATAAATACTACTATATTATCATTTTTATCACCTCTGATTGTCTTATTGTTTAGTCAGTGCTGAAAAGGTACTTATCCAACAGTCTTTAATAAAAGAGAGAGAGAGAGAGAGAGAGAGAGAGAATCTTAAGCAGGCTTCACATTCAGTGCAGAGCCCTACATGAGGCCCAACCCCAACACCCTGGAATCATGATCGGAGACAAAATCAAGAGTCAGTCATTCAACCAACTGAGCACACAGGCACCTTTCATGTAGCTCTTTAAATTTTATGGGGATTAAAAGTATTGGGGAAAAGTATATGCAGAAAATGCCTTTGGTGTACTAATTTTCAACAGCACTGATACAAAATTGACATTTATGCTTTATTTAGAATAGCAGTAATTTTAAAGTGTCTTAGAAACACATTTTTGAAAGCTTGACATCAACTTTATACATATATATGTGTACATATATAAGATGTTTACATAGATTAGTGCATGTGTGTATATATGCATACATATATTAATTATATTAAATATATGTATGATAGCTAAACTAATGACTTTTTCTAGTTTTCTAGAGTTTATTATTAACTAAAACAAAAATGAAATGATATTTGAGAAATTGACATTTGCTTATGCATTGGGTTTCTCCACAAATTCTGGTGTTATGAAAATTTCAGAGAA
>NW_021877256.1:0-741 GCF_006229205.1 Suricata suricatta
GTACAGGGGCACAGGTGACGGGCTCGTTCCGGGGAACAGGAGTGTGTGGCCTCGGGAAGGGGGGAGGTACTCAGGGAGGGCACGGAGGCGTCCTCTCCTCAGCGGGCAGCACGTCCTGTCCTGTCTGCCTCCTGGGCACAGTGGGTGTCCCCAAGGAGGGACGTGACACCTCCCTACCTCCGTATCCCAGGCCCACGTCCCCAAGGCTCCATTTCCACCATCCAGATTTCAGGGTCTGGCCTGTCGCTAACTCACTGGCCTCGCCCGTCTCCGGTTCTAGAACAGGAGCCCCGCGGGGGCACGGGCTTCCGTCTGCGCTGTTGGTCTGGACACACTGCCTCATCCTCGAGGTCTGGTGCATAATGGCTACTCAATGAATGTTTGTTGAAGGGTGGACTGCAGGTCTAGAGCCCGATTCTCAGACCCTCAGTGTTGCCAGCGTCTGCCCCCCTCTGGCTGAGCTGGCCGGGACCCTGCAGACACTGGGGGACCCTCACCGACTCTTTCTGGAAAAACGCCACAGAGACCAAGGCCAGCTTTCAGCAGGAATGTTCCATCTGCACTTCGGAAAGGTGGCCACAGCGGCAGCCTCGGCGGGCGGGGGGCGGAGGCTGGTGGGCGGGGCTCCGGGACCGGGAGATGCTGTTACACCCACGGGCGTCAGGGCGTGCAGGAGTGCTGTGAAAACGGGAAAGCGCTATTAACCTCAACAAAACTGTCAAGTTCACCAATTTTTTTTTT
>NW_021877257.1:0-741 GCF_006229205.1 Suricata suricatta
TTCTTTCTTTCTTTCTTTCTTTCTTTCTTTCTTTCTTTCTTTCTTTCTTTCTTTCTTTTTTCTTTTCTTTTTTTGTGTAGGGAAATTCTAAATACTTCTCCTGGAAGAAAAATACATTAGATTTGAAAAAGAAATGCTATGCTTTTCGATAGTCTGTTTAGTAAATACATTTGGTTCAGGGGAAATTTCAATTCATAAAACCTCTATTTTTATCAGCAACTGTGGCTTTCAATATTTATTAGTTTTTAGCCATATTAGTACCAAGTCAAAGCTGTGGTTTTGTACACAGTGCCCTGAAAGTTCACCCTACTAACCTTTACATAGACTTACAAGTCACTGGTGCATAATAAGCATAGTCTCCACTTAATGAAGCTAGATCTTTATATTTTTAACACTCATTTGGAAAACCAATTAACTCTGGCTCTATTGAACAAATTGAACAGGAAATAAATCAAGTGTTAAAACATTGGTGACGAGCCAAGCCAGAGTTTCTATAATTAGGAAGCTGATATGCCCAGGGCTGTCTATGCATAGTTCTATATTTTGATTGACAACTTCCACATATTAAAGGCATTATTTTTTTTAATATACTGCCTCTATTCCCCATATCAAAATCCAGAGACCTGAATCACAGGGAGAATTCCTGAAAATGCCACACAATTGACAATAGGAATTCCACCTGCTGTTTCATATTCATCCTGCCAAGATAATATCTACTGTGATAAATAACACACAGCTCTA
>NW_021877258.1:0-741 GCF_006229205.1 Suricata suricatta
TCGAGGGACAAAGGACCAAACACTTGATAGAACAATGGGGAAAATACAGGATTAGATATTTCTCCCAAAAAGGTTCAGAAATTGCCCAACCGTGAGATACCATTTCTCACCTATCAGACTGGTAAATATTTTTAAAGAATGACAACATGTTCTTTTGCCAGAGTTGTGGGGACACAGGCACTGTCATACGTTGCTAGTCGAATGCACATTTGCCAACACCTCACCAAACTGTATCTGCACTTACTTTTTAATACAACAGTTTCTCTGATAATAGTCTGTCTTGAAGGTATACCTCCGACATCCTGAAAAGACATAGACACAAGATTATTCAATATAGCATTATAGTTTCCAAATGTTGACAACAACCCAAATGCCCATACATAGGAGAATAGTAGAGTAAGCTTTGGTGTATCCACACTGTGGAGTAGTATACATCTAGTAAAAGACACAGAGATCTCTGACCTGATAGAGTGATTTCCAAGACATACTGTTAATCGAGAAAAGGCAAAGCTCAGGGGAGTGTCTATGGTATGATACTCTGCTCTTGTAAGAAAGAAAGGGATTTTAGAAAATGCATGTGTCTGCTCATTTGTCAGAATTAATAGAAGAAGGATAAACTAGAAACTAAAGAGAGTAGTCACTTACAGGGTTTAGTGGGACAGGGATGGGAAGAAAGGCACAATGGGTTGAGGCTTCAGGGATGAGGGAGTGACACTTCTCTGAGGGTACCTTTCTGTTTAG
>NW_021877259.1:0-1552 GCF_006229205.1 Suricata suricatta
TGTCTGGCTGCTGCCTCTGAGCATCGTGTTTTCAAGGGTGGTCCCTGCTGCAGCAGGTGTCGGCATCGCCTTCCTTTCTGTGGCTGAATAACTGTCCGTGGGATGGATGCACCCCATTTTGTTGGCCCTTCATCAGCTGGTGGGCGCTTGCGTTGTTTCCCACCTCTCGGCTAATGTGAACCAGGCCAACCGCATGTAAGGGTGCTCACACTTAGCGACTGTGTGGGTGTGAGGCAGGTGCGCTAGTTCAAAAGGCAGAGATGGACGCCCGTTTCCCCAAAGATGCCGAGTCAGCAACTCTGGGGAGTGCCTGGGAGTCTGCCCCTTGTGCGCTCCCTGAGAGACTCTGATGAGGGTGTTTGCAGAGCCTCAAGATGCAGCCCTATCTGCACCTGTGCGTCTGTTCCCTTCATCCTGGGCCTCAGGGCAGCTTTGGTGGCTTTATGAGCTCAGCAGG
This sequence comes from Suricata suricatta, assembly GCF_006229205.1. Taxonomy (NCBI): domain Eukaryota; kingdom Metazoa; phylum Chordata; class Mammalia; order Carnivora; family Herpestidae; genus Suricata; species Suricata suricatta. The sequence continues at coordinate 458 of NW_021877259.1, forward strand.
TTCCTTTCTGGTCTTTTCCATCTAGCCTGAAGGGGACACCCTTCTTGGGAATCCAAGTCTCCTTACTTGAGTCTTCACAGGATGGTACACTTACCACTCGAAATACGACCAGCAATAAATCCTCCTTCTTAAAGGAAAAGCAAACACAAGTCCAGAAACAGCCTTACAGGGGTGAGAACGCTCCCCCTGGAGTCAGGCTTTGGTTCGGCTCTGCCTTGTTGATGCCCTGAGAGGAAAGGGGCTGCACGCCAGGCTCCCTGGACGAGAGATGGACCCTCCTCCTGGGGGCCTTCCCAGATTCCAGTTCTCTGCCGGGGCTTCCCGAGCAGGCTGGCAATGCTGGTATGGTTTCTTCTTTCAGGGCGGTGGCCCTGTCGGCCCTTCCCAACTTCCACCTGGAAGGAACTTGAGGCCCAGAGAGGTGATGCAACTTCCTCAGAATCACACAGCAGTGTCCCCTCTAAACCCAATTTGGAGCACCCCTTCCCTCGCCCTCGTTCTTCACTGCCAGTCTCGGAGGCTTAAGGAGGACCGGTCTAGGTCAGAGGTTTTCAACAGGCTTGTGGTCTTAAGGCCCCCTTTTTGGGGGACGCAGCTCCATCAGCTTCTCCGATGGGCCAGCGGGTCAGTTTAGTGCTGTCCATTCCTCCTGAGTTCTGGAGCCTGGTGGGAGAGTGGGGTGACTTGGGGAGTGCCAGGACGCCATGGCCAGGGAGGTGCATGGCAGTCCAAGCGATTTTGCCCTCCAGGGGACAATCTGGCAATGTCACAACCAGGAGAAGGTCATCATACTGGCATCTAATGGCCAGTGATACTGCTAAGCAGCCTGGAGGGCACAGGACAGGTCCTGTCACCGTGTTCCAGACGAGAGTGTCATCAGTGGTGAGACTGAGGACCACGGCCTGGGTCGTGCCATTTAGAGGCCAGATAGAAGCCAGTTAAAACTGCAAAGCTGGGCGCCTGGGTGGCTCAGTTGGTTAAGCATCTGACTTTGGCTCAGGACGTGATTTCAGGGTTCGTGAGTTTGAGTCCCATGTTAAGTGAGCTTGAGCCCCACTTTGGGTGAGTCCCACTTCTCTCTCTCTCTGTCTCTTT
>NW_021877260.1:0-741 GCF_006229205.1 Suricata suricatta
GGAACACATCCCTTTCCTCAGACTTTTGCCCGCCTACTTTTGGAAGAATGGTGCACGTCCAGAAATGGGTCTCTTTCCCCCTGATTTCAGCACAGGGGAGCTTGCGCCTTGGGCTCAGCGGGAGGCGGGACAGCAGGGAAGGGCCGGGGCACCGAGGGGGCAGTGGTGGCACGGGGGTGCACCCAGACCTGCAGCACCCCTGCAGACTCCCCAGAGGAGCCGCGGGTCCACTCGGCCGCTTGGAAGTGTGCGTGTGAAGTGTCCGTAGTCTCAGGTGGGTGCTGGGAAGTAAGGAAACACACCCGAGTGTTCACGCCCACACGCAGGCCCTACAACTTGCATCGTTCTAGTTTCTTTTTATTTCTTGAACCCTTAACTCCTGGAAGGAGGTGATGCTAAAAGGTTTTGACCAAAGGCTGTGATGACTTTGCCTCGTGAAGAGCTGATGGGGACCCGGCGGTGGCTTGGAGCCGGCGAGGTGAAGCCGGTCCTCAGCGATGCTGGAGAGCATGACCCCGGAAGCTGTCATGATTCCATAACTTCCAGCGGCCCCTTCTCACTTTTTCCAAGACAACCCATAAACCGACGGTACCTGGTGTTTGCTTAGTGAATGCAGATCCAGGAGGAGCCCCCCAAAGACCCTCACCAACTGGACCACCTCCTGGGGCCCCCGAGGACCGTCTGGTGCACTGAGAGCCAACACGTTGGTCTGCTTGCGTGCAGAACCCAAACTGATGACAG
>NW_021877261.1:0-741 GCF_006229205.1 Suricata suricatta
GCGCCCACCAGTCCTGTGTCTGATACTGCCCTTGAAACGTGGCTCATGTGATGGACACTAAGTCTTATCTAATGAAACTCAAGTAGCCCAGGTGGCTACGGCTGGCACGTGGGACAGCACAGGGACATTAGTCCTCTGGGCTCCTCATTGCTCCCAGCGTCTCAGGTTGGGACTGAGGCTTGGGGCCCCATCCCTGACCCCTGGGAAAGGAATGCCTGGGGCGCGGAGGGGATGTTGGGTCACAGGGGTCCTCACGGTTGACAGGAAGGTGCCAGCCGCAGGGCTTTGGACAGGGACTGTTTGCCACCTTGGTGGGTATTTGCACACAGCTCACTTTAAAGCCTGTCACCGGTAATGCCGGAAGGTACACATTTCCCCATGGGGAAAGGATGAAGGGGCCAGAGGTGCTAGGGAGGGGCTGTGTGCAGGGCCTGTGTGCTGAGCCCACCAGGGGCCCGGGCCCTGTGTACTCACCTGCAGGGCCCCAGCAGCGTCCCAGAAATCCCGCAATTCTGAGGAATTTGCCCAGGTCCCACCCGCTACCGCCTTAGTCTCCCCGCCCCCAGGACCTTCCCTCTCTCCCTCCCCCACTGGGAATGAACTTCTGGTGCCCCCACTTGTCACCACTGTCTTCTCCAGTGCCGTGCACACCCATAAAAATTCCTGGGCCACACTGAAGAGTGTGGTCTAGTTTTCTAGGCACAACACAAAAGGAAACCAACTTTTGTAAAAATCCCTATT
>NW_021877262.1:0-741 GCF_006229205.1 Suricata suricatta
AGGAATTATTGGAACTGGGTCTGGAATGACAAGCAGAAAATTTTTTTACAGCAGACGGCACAGTGATGCGATGGGCATTGATAGATCTGAGGGCCCCTGCCAGCCTGGCCTCAGGCCCACCAACCCCAGGCCCAGAGCAATGAGGGTTGGCAGCTGATGGAGTACCTGGGCTGCTCTTTCTGGTATACCCACCTCTAGCGGTTGGTTCCTTCCACCCTATTCTTCAGTTTGTCTTTTCCAAGTTCATTGCCTTCCTACTCCAGGCCCTCGGCATCTCCCTGAGGAGACCCCACCCCAACCAGGCTCCCTTCACCTATTCCAGCTTCCTCTACTTCCAGACAGACCAGGTTGAGCAGGGGCATGGGCAGCATCCCACAGACACCTTACCTTTAACATTCAAATTCTGCATAATTCTGTCAAGGCACCCAGCTGTCTCTGGCTGCCAAGGTCTTTTTCAGCTGTGAGTGCTGGAAACTCAACCTTATATAGGCTAGTAAAAGAAATGAAATCTGTTATTCACAGTGAAGTCCAGAGAGCATTGTCTTCAGGCATGGCTGCGTCCAGGTCTCAAATACTATTGTTAAGTATCTGTCTTCATTGTTTTGGTTCTGTTTTCCTCTGTGATGGCTTTACTTCCATTCTGGTAAAGAAGCTCAACCCCCGTGGGAAAGTGAGCTTATTCCCAACAGTGCCAGGGGGAAAGTTGCAAAACTCCCTTTACTTTTCTTGGCCTGCTCCCAG
>NW_021877263.1:0-741 GCF_006229205.1 Suricata suricatta
TTTTTTTTTCTTCCCTCTTCAGCCTGTAGCAAAGTTATCAACCGAGAGCCTCATGCTTCATGATGAATGGCTCACAGGTGGTTGACTACAGCAAGTTGGATAAGAGTTGCATTTGTACCTTCTAAAAGATGGTCCAAAGCTTTGACCAAACCCTGTGGGTTGTACAAAGTGCCAAGGCCACTCAGGAAGGTGAGTCTGTTCCTTCTTTTTCCAAGTAGAGTGGAAAGGGGAGTACAAAAGAAAGACTTGACTCATAAGTCTCAATGCCATGTACGGTCATCTCCAGAAATGTCACATCTTTATAATGCAGCTTTAAGATTTCTACAATAATAGTAAGATTTTTGCATCTCTGGTTGAAAAAGAATTTTTAAATGATAATATGTGGTATTTATAAAGGATAAATAACTGAGAGCTCAAACAAATGATTGGTGTCATCAATTGATACTAGCATTTTGGAGGACAATTTGCCAACATCTTGTCATAATTGAAATGTATTAAACTCTTTGACCTAACATTCCATATCTAGGAATTTATTGCATAGAAACACTAATATAAGTGAATAAAGTGATATGTACAGGATGTCACAGCATTATTTATAACCATAAGGTGAAATAATTCAAATGTATGTTAAAATAGTAATCACTGCATTTAAAAAGTAGGAATGCTAAGTAGTCATTACAAAGAATAAAGTAGAACTATATAGATTTCACTTTCTGGGATCTGCCATTTAAACTGTGTGAA
>NW_021877264.1:0-741 GCF_006229205.1 Suricata suricatta
TCTGGCAATGGTTATATTTTGAATATTAATCCCACCTTTTCAAATTACGTGGAGAGGCAGTGACATATAATGGCATAAACCATTGTGGGACTTAGACAAAAGCCACTATTAAATTTGTTTTATCAACTGTTAAATGTGAATACTTCCTACCTGACAAAGTTGATGTGAGCATAAAATACCTAATGTATCTCTTATAATGTCTGGCATATAGAATACGATCATTAAATAGTAACCATTATTGCATCTGCAAATCTCTTTTCAACAGGTAGGAATTTCTCTTCATTTTGTTAACATACTATGCTCACAAACCTTTGTGCACCCAATTCTGAGGTGTGTACACAGATTATGTCCTATAGCTATATATTGGGTTACTAAGTTAATGATACAAGTTCTGATAACTATGGCAAAATCCAACTTGAATTTAGCTAGCTTTTTGAAGCAGTATAGTTTGATCAATTAAATTAAATCTCACATGATGATAATGAATTGGTCAGGATGGAAATTTCAGAATTGAAAATGTCATTGTATTCCTATGTTGATTTAATATTTTCTGCAAGCCACTTGTTAAGTCTCAGGGAATAAAGTACGTTTTCTTGTTCTTAGAAAAAATCCAGAATGTATAACTTTTTGTCTTCCTAATCTGATTAATTTTTAACACTTTTTCCAGGTGAATGGTTTAGATCTGGAAAGTAGACTTTACCAAAGATTTAAATCTTTATCTCATCTATATAAGTAACAATA
>NW_021877265.1:0-741 GCF_006229205.1 Suricata suricatta
TCTAAACTCACTTGGTTTTGAGTTTTCCTTCTTTAACACGATGGCCTCTGCTGCTGATGCCTTGGGGCATCGATTCTCTTGGCACATGAACTGGACTATGATTGCTACTGGGACCTTTGTCACAACTCTCCCAAAAGGCAGCACCTCCTGCCATGTATACTGCTTCTTAATTTTCAAAATTCCCCTGAGGATCTGCAGAATATCTCTGTGCCCCACTGGAGACAAAGGTTTGGGAGCCTTTCTCTTCTCTGCCTGAAAACACCCTGCAGTCGTTCCTGGTCACTACAGCTGCATGTCATGTTGGTGCTGGGTCCTCTGCAAGGTAGGAGCCTTGGAGCACACCCCTTTGCTGACATTGTCATAGATTCCATGACATAGATTCATAGAACTCTGTCCTTACATCACACCTTGCATCCTTCCGTCGTCTCTGACATATACCAAGAACTTGAAATTTGTTAGACTTCCTAAATGTAGCTCTTGACATTTAAAAGGATACATCATAAATGGGAGGTGGGTATTGAGGAAGGCACTCGTGAGGAGCACTGGGTGACAATTCACTAAATTCTACACCTGTAACTAGTATTACCCTGTATGTTAGCTAACTGGAATTTAAATAAAAACTTGGGGGAAAAGAGTGAAAGGAAACTTAGGATTTAGAAAACTCCATTTTCTCTCAAGTGCTAGGCTCTTGGAAATGAAAGCCTAGTTTTGAAGACTAGTGTTTCCTATCTGTTCCTTTTT
>NW_021877266.1:0-741 GCF_006229205.1 Suricata suricatta
TTGATGAGACTATTGTTTCTATAAACAATGGAAATTGAAGCATGATGTTGATACTGGAAAATGAAAGCCCAAGATATTTTTTCTTTCAATGCATTTGTTTGTTTTCTAAATGAATTGCTCCACAGCACCCATCCCTTTGAACATTTAGGTAAGTAAACTAGCATTTATTAAGCAATATCAAAATAATCAGAATTATAAAAATCATGAGTGAAGCTAAAGTGAAAGCTTCAGATGCTGTGTCTCACCCAGATAGCTTCAAAATACAATACTGTGGCAAGCTGAGTCACCCCATTAACCATTAACCTTCCAATTAAAGCTTTGGGGGTAACCTCTAGTGTAATTGGTACAATATTTCAAAGTAAGCAATAATTATATAATTTACAAAAGTCTCCATGCATTATGACAAAGCTACTCAGTGGAGACAGGGAATACACGTAATGTAATATAATAGGCTGATTATATAAATGGCTTGGCCATATCACTGCTGTTACCATTTGCAGAACAGTAAGTAATGCTTCAGTTCTGTCTAAAGCTCATCATTTACTGAGTGCTTACATCTTCACTGCTAGTTCAGGTCTGTCTAAGACCACCAGTTGATGATGTCAGATGCAATAGACAAGTGACATCCGTAGACCTTACTCAGAATCAATGTGAAACAAGTTTGTGTTTCAATCCATCAAAAAGAAGATTGCTTTCAAAATGGGGTTGGTGCCATGAATTAAGAGCAAATGGAAGTGGACA
>NW_021877267.1:0-741 GCF_006229205.1 Suricata suricatta
GGAATTTGCTCATAGTTTTTCTTCTACAATGAATGGGGGTATTCATAGTATTGCTCAGTCTATCCATAGCAAAAGAACCAAAAGTATGTGTATATATATGGACAGAAATTTATTTCAAGGAACTGGCTCATGTGCTTGTGGAGGTGCTGGTGAATCCAAAATCTGATGGGGGAGGATAGCAGGCCAGAGACGCAGGGAAGAGCTGCAGTTCATGTCCAACGGCAATGCACTATAGCACCAGTAAGAGTGGATTTTGAAGATGAAGGCTGAAGGCCCTCTGGTGCATAATTTTCTCTTGCTCAGGGAAGGTCAGCTTTATGCTATATTCTGGCCTGCAACTGGTTGGATAAGACCCACACACACTGGGGAGAGCAATCTCCTTTACTCAAAATCCCCTGTTTTAAATACAAATCTCATGCAAAAAGCACCCTCATGGGACCTGAGTAGACATTTTTTCAAAAAAACCTACAATGGCCAACATGAAAAGATGCTCAATATCACCAATCATAAGAGAAATGCAAATCAAGACTACAATGAGGTACCTCCTTTCCTCTGTCAGAAAGGCTAGAATCAAGAACAAAGAGCCAGAGTTGGCAAGGATGTGAAGAAAAAGGTACCCTTGTGCATCATTGGTGGGAATGTAAACTGGTGCAGACGCTGTGGAAAACAATATGGAGGTTTCTCAAAAAAATACAAAATACAAATACCATATGATCGAATAATTCCACCATTGGAATCCCT
>NW_021877268.1:0-741 GCF_006229205.1 Suricata suricatta
GTAACTACTGTATTGTAAATGATGGAAAATAATTGCATATGTTAAAAAAATAGTGTTATATTCTAAAAAAAAAAAAAAGTTACCACAAAAAAAAAAATTCAATGTCAGCTGCTGCCTTTGTCAGCGTTACGTCAGTCAGCTGCGATATTATGCTATTGTTGATTTAGTGCTATTTGTATATGTGCATTGCCGAACCACATTTGAGTTTAGTTATGGTTATATTTACCCTTATACTCGGTGAACTTTTTAAGGAAAAACACCAATTCTTTCTGTCAGTGATATGGATGTTTATAACTGCGTGAAACTTCAGATTTCTTTCAGGATTCGATAAGACAGTGCGCTTGAGAACTCTAATCCTGGGTCCGCATTTCTGAGACATGGCTCACATTTCTCTTCGGCCTTTACCTGCAGTACATTTTGAACTAGTAAGTTGAAACGTTCTTATTTTCTTTAGAATAAACATCTGAGGTCACAGGTATTTTAGGGGAATTATCAAACACTATCTCTGTAATCCAGAAGCAAGAAACACTATTATTTGACACACTTGATTTTTGCCTATTATATTTACAGCACTGTGCTACATGCCATAAAGATACAGAAAATAATCAATAGATTCCTCCTTTTATGTGCTTATGTTCTTTAGAATAGATAAGACCAGCAAATGCCTTCATACCCCCAGTAGAGCAAATACCATATGATCTGCAAGGGCATTCAGAAAAAGAACTTATTTCCAGGGGAACA
>NW_021877269.1:0-741 GCF_006229205.1 Suricata suricatta
GAAACAGAAAGTATGTCCATGTGTGAATGAATTTAACGTAATAAAGAAGAGGAGGGAAGGAATGTTTAATACAAAACATTCCTCATTTCACCAGGAGTAATTCAGTAATACATAGTATCAACTGAAATTTTATTTGATTCCAGAGTGTGGACCCCAAGTCTGAGGCTTTTTATTTCATTTTCTGCCCATAAGCCAATCATCAAAACATACAGAAAAACCATCAACTAAATAAATTCAGGGGTTTTTTTCCCTCCGGGTTGGAATTTTTCTCTGCACTTAGTAACTTCTGAAAACATTTTTTTCTTTAATGTTTTATTTATTTTTGAGAGAGAGAAAGAAACAGAGAAAGAGACAGAGAATGGGCACGGTAGGGCAGAGACGGAGAGAGACACAGAATCTGAAGCAGGCTCCCAGCACTCAGCACAGAGCTGGATGTGGGGCTCGAACTCATGAACTGTGAGATCATGACCTGAGCCAAAGTTAGATGCTTATCTGACTGAGTCACCAGGTGCCCTGTCTTCTGAAAGCATTTTAAGTGATCGTGTTCAGCCCAATTTTTTGCCAGCCTATGTTATACATGGAAAATAAATGTGTACTAGCAAATAAGCTTAAAGTTCAAAAAAAAAAAAGGTCCCACACAGACCACACAAACTCCTCACCCCTTACCTGCATACTACAAGTTCACCATTTTCATGATGCATCCTGGTGTTTAGAAACCCACACAAAAATGAGAATAGTTAT
>NW_021877270.1:0-1551 GCF_006229205.1 Suricata suricatta
TTGACAGCAATGGTTTTGTTTTTAGGATACAAATAAGATGTTCCAATTCACTGTTCAAGTAACCATTTACCTGGTGTCACATAAGCTGTGGCCCCAATTTCAAAAAGAAATTAATGATAAATTTCAATTTGAGGCAAATCGAAGCTACATATATATTATAGAGCTTATTTCAGAAAATGACGCAAAATTAAAATGAAATCGCTTCTAAAATTTGAGAACCTTTGACACAGTAAATCTTAGTTATAGGAGAAAATGAAACATCTGATGATAAGATCCGGTCTGATAAGATCCAATAAAAACATGAAGCATGATACATAAGGTCAGAAGGATCAATATAAAATGTGAAACGAACACACAAATTGCATAGTCCTAGACACCCAAAGTATTTGAAAGTGACAGGGGAATTAAATAGCAAGTAAAGGAGAATATTAAATGAGGTTGAACATACCATACATCATTCCTAAATCTATCTAGCTATTCCTAAAATATGTGCCACTTTTTCCCTGGGAATAACTAAGATCTAAGCCAAGGTTACATAAAAAATTAAGTGAGAAGATGGATATAATAAACTTTAAATGGTGTATATTTGAAGGGAAAGACATGAGAAGATGGGGTGCCTGGTAGCAATAAAACAGGGTTAAGAGAACAACAGATATTTAGTCGTATAAAACATAGTCTGACTTACTGGCTTACTCTTACACCTAACCTTGAAATTATTATGGCAAAACACTCCAGAATTGAAATTGCCAAAAAACTACTGACAATGAATCACTCAGCAGCATGACATTTATCCCACAAAGACCTCTGACTTATGTAACTTTTTAACTAGCACAAAGGCACTTTCTTAAATTTTTTGAAACACACTCTCTTGGTAGTAAAAAGTGCCTTGGAAAGAATACCTTTGCAGCTGGATTTAAGCTCTGTCTTTGCTACTTGCTGGTTGGTAAGCTGAAACAATTTACAGACTCTCCTGTGCCTTAGTTTCCTCATCTGTAAAATGGAGATAAGTCTTCTGAATATTAACCAAGCTAAAATATAAGCACAATATCTACTAACTTCCCCCAAACTGTTAATTTCTCTTTTTCCATGCCACATTTTAAACCCTAGAAGCTGCAAAACTATGAATTGATTTTAATTTAACTGCTGTCTTTAATTTGAGGATAAAATCAGTTTCTGAGATGAAATATAAAAGAGAGGAGGAAGTGATGAGAAATATGATTAATGGTACAGACTATAGTTTACATGGTGCTTTGTAGGCTCATCTCAAAATCTCATGAACAGTTAGAAAAGGTAATATTATACCCTCTTCTATACACATATCCTGAGGCTCTAGGTGACAATGACTTTGAGATCAATGTTCTCCTTTCCATAGTAATACTGTCTTAGATGTTCTATGTGAATGAAGGTAATGTTTAAAAATCTTTTAATTTTTCTTATACCTTTTTATAGTACCTAGTTTTCATCTTATGGACAGTTTTTTCTAGGTATTTGTCTGTCTGATAGAATTTACTATAGAAGAAATGCCAAAAAGAGACACTATCACTGACAGTC
>NW_021877271.1:0-741 GCF_006229205.1 Suricata suricatta
ATGCACTCACGACACTAACCAACTCAGGAAAGCAGGAGTCTATGCTGAGTGTGCGGGGACCACGAAGAAGCAGCGGTCCCTCCCTTCTCCAAGTCTGCCTGGAGCAGGGCTGTCGGAGGTTCTGTAAGCACAAGGTGACTGGTAGGGGCTCTCTGAGCGTGGGGTCCTATCAGGGAGTGTCCTTGCGCCGGGGAAGGAGGGGGTGTGGAGTGGGCGCTGCTGCGTGTTCTCTGTGCTCACGCGGTTTTCCGGCCGCGTGCCCCCTCTCGTGTTCTTGAGGACGGCCGGCGTGGGGACAGGCCTCGCCGCGCTCCTTCCCCTCGGAGGGCGTCTCGCCCGCGTGGACCTTCTGGTGCTGCGTGAGCTGATGGCCGTGGCTGAAGGCCTTGCCGCACGCCCGGCACCCGTGGGGCTTCTCGCCCGTGTGGGTGCGCTCGTGCTTCACGAGGCTCGAGCCGTAGATGAAGGCCTTGCCGCACGCCCGGCACCTGTAGGGCGTCTCGCCCGTGTGGATGCGCTCGTGCTGGGTGAGGTGGTAGCCACAGTTGAAGGCCTTGCCGCACTCGGCGCACCTGTAGGGCTTCTCGCCCGTGTGGATGCGCTCGTGCTTCACGAGGCTCGAGCCCCAGCGGAAGGCCTTGCCGCACGCCTTGCACGCGTGCGGCTTCTCGCCCGTGTGGATCTTCTGGTGCTGCGTGAGGTAGTTGACGCGCGTGAAGGCCTTGCCGCACGCCCGGCACG
>NW_021877272.1:0-741 GCF_006229205.1 Suricata suricatta
CATGTTCTTTCTCATTTGTAGTCCTGGACTTCCAGCACCTCTGATGAAATGTGTCAACATATTCATTTGGGGGAGAAGGATCACTAATTTTTCTGACATAAAGCACAGAGAATTTCTTTGGTACTTCTTAACTTTCATTTTACCCTTGTTATCTACACTTAATAAATCTCCCCAATGACTAGACACATGAAGAAAAAAAATTCTACAATCAAATCATCATCACCTCATTTTGATTTTTCAAAACAAGTTAGGAGCTAGGTATGTATTCACAGCCCTTATATTTATTTTTTCCATATGGTAGAAACTACTTAGATTCAACAGAATTTCTATAAATTGGGTGTACCTAAATTGAGAAAGTAAATACATATTTCTGGTCCCATTTTTATGACAGTTTCTATTTTCAGATACATTATTTCCATGCTCATGCACATGCACTACATTTATTTTCTATATTCTGATACTCTTTCTTAATGGCATAATATCCTTATTAAGACTAAAATATATTAAGAAACGTGCCTGTTTCAGCTTTATTTTCTCATCACCAAATAAAATGCCTTCAACATAAACCATACATAAAAAGACATTTTGAGTTAAACTGCTGACAGTTTAACCTCATCTGAGCAGAGGACTTCAACATTTATATATGCAATTCTTGTCTCCTACCTCAACCCTATTTTTTAATTCAAATTACTGGATAAATGGTGTCTATTGAATATAATATTTTATCACCAATTTCATCAT
>NW_021877273.1:0-741 GCF_006229205.1 Suricata suricatta
CATTTGACTATTTGTCTGTTTTTATATCCATACCATTACTGTTTAAATTACTGTAGCTTTGTACTATAGTTTGAAATCAATAATTGTATGCTTCAAGCTTTGCTCTTCTCCAGACTGCTTTGGCTATTTGGGCATTCTGTGTTTCAGAGTGAATATTAGGATTGTTTTTTATATTTCTTTGAAAAATGCCACTGGCGGGTTAATAGGTATTGCATAGTTTCTGTGATGGCTTTTGATAATATGTACATTTTAGTATTAAGTTTTCCAATACATGACTGTGGATATCGTCCATTTATTTGTGTTGTCTTCAGATTCCTTCATCATTGTTTCCTAGTTTTCAGTGTATGGGTGTTTCCTTGGCTAAATTTATTCCTACATATTTTATTGTTTTTGATTGTATTATATACCAAATTGCTTTCTTGATTTCTTTTTCAGAGAATTTGTTGTATAGAAACACAACTGACATTTGTATATTGACTTTTGTATCCTACAACATTTTTTTGGGTGGAAACCTAAAATATATATATGTACAATACATATCATATTTATATACATATATGTACATATAAGTACATATATATGTGTAATATATATGATCATGCCATTCACAATACCTCTCTAATTTAGATGCTTTTTATTTCTTGCCTGGTAAGTCTGGCTATAACTTCTAGTACTAAGTTTAATAGGTGTGGTGAAAGTAGGCACCTGGTCTTATTCCTGATCTTAGAGGAAAATCTTTCA
>NW_021877274.1:0-741 GCF_006229205.1 Suricata suricatta
TGGGCTCTGTGCTGACAGCTCAGAGCCTCGAGTCCCCTTTTTATTCTGTGTCTCCCTTTTTCTCTCTTTCTCTACCCCTCTCCAACTCACAAACTCTCTCTCAAAAATAAATAAGACAAAAAAAAATTTTTAATAAATAAAAGGTCTCCAGTAGATTTTTTTTCAGGTCTGGAACTATAATCCATGCTTCTAGTTTTCCCGTTCAGATCATTAAGCTCTCACTATTTGAAATACTTTAAAATACTATTTAAAATAAGAAGGATTAAGTAAAACAAAAATAAAAACAAAACAACAACAAAACACTTTGTATCACTTTTGGTCCTTTTCAAGAATAAGAAAGCAGTGTTAATGCCAGAAAAGTCAAATGTGTGGTCCCCAAACTGAGTTTCTAAGAAAGTGTAAATGAAAGAGCTGTGTCCTAAGATATTCTGGAGTGGAAATCCTGTCCACTACCTTGGCTATCATAATGTGTCTAAGTAAAAAGAAACATAACATCACAGAAAGGAAAATGAAAGGGAAAGGGGAACACTGACTTTGATTTCTGTCCAAAGCTACAAAGACCCATCAAATTAAGAGCCCGTAATACAAACCTCCACCTTTGTTCTCCTCCAGATCCTTATATTATCTCTATTCCAATCCTCTTGCTCCTACATCACACAGAAGCCAAGCAGAAGAGAGAAAAGAGCTCTAGACCAGGAGGGAGCTCAAACTCCTGGCCCTTGACTGGTCTTTTTTTTTTTT
>NW_021877275.1:0-741 GCF_006229205.1 Suricata suricatta
GAATAAAATCAACAGGGCACCTAGGTGGCTCAGTTAAGCATCCAACTCGTGATTTCAGCTCAGGTCATGATATGGTTTGTGTGCAGATTCTTTCCTCTCTGTCTGCCCACCGACTCCCCTCACCCCCGCTCTCTCTCAAAAAAATAAACATTAAAAATAAAAACAAAATGAACAAACATCAAGTCATAGGACATGTAGGACCTCTGGTATTCACTCTTCACAACTTAAAAAATGACACTCCTTACCTTTTCCCCAGGACTGTGTATGTCCAGGGCTATCAAATTCTGGTATGACTCGAATCCCTCGTAATCGGGCATATTCAATCACCGTATGGACATCATTTGGTGTATAAACATGAGACAGAGAATAGCTGCCCTGTAAAGCCGTATTTATTAAAATGTATGAAATGGATTTGTCCAGGATACTGTTAAGGGTTCTGTTTGCACAGTGCTAGCAGACAGGTGAGTTTTCTAGTATAACAATGTATTAGTCCAAGGTGGTGGTGGTAGACTCATTTATTATTTTTCTTTAACCCCCACATTCATTCATTCATTTGCAAGTAATCTCTACACCCAACATGGGGCTTGAACTCACTACCTCAAGATCAAGTGCTGCATGCTCTACAGACTGAGCCAGCCAGGCACCCCTGGTGGACTCATTTAAATTATGTTTACCACAGCTTGTCAGCTCTCAGCACACTGTGGGTTAATTCCAGATTTACTAATAGAACTATCTCTTCTA
>NW_021877276.1:0-741 GCF_006229205.1 Suricata suricatta
AGATAATGACAGCACAAAAAAAGAGAACTATAGGCCAATATCTGTGATGAATATAGATGCAGAAACCCTCAACAAAATGTTAGCAAACCAAATTGAACAATATATTAAAAAAATCATATGCCATGATCTAGTGGGATTTATATCCGGGATGCAAAGGTGTTTTAGTATTTGCAAAATGATCAACATGATATGTCACATCAATAAGAGAAAGGATGAAAAACATATGATCATTTCAGTAGATGCAGAGAAAGCATTTGTCAAAGTACAACATCCATTCTTGATAAAAACCTCTGCCAAGTAGGTCTAGGGGGAACATATCTCAACATAATAAAGGCCTTATATGAAAAACCCACAGTGAACATCATGCTCAGTGGTGAAAAACCAAAAAATTTTCTTTCAAGGTTAGGAAAGAGATAAGTTGACTCTCACCACTTTTATTCACCATAGTATTGGAAGTCCTAGCCACAGCAGTTAGACAACATAAAGAAATAAAAGGCATCCAGATTGGTAAGGAAGAAATGAAGTTCTGACTGTTTGCAGATGACATGATGCTATATATAGAAAACCCTGAAGACTCCACCAAAAAGTACTAGAACTGGATACAAAATCAATGTACAGAAATCTGTTGCACTCTTATACACTAGTAATGAAGCAGCAGAAAGAAATTAAGAAATAATCCCATTTGCAACTGTACCCCAAAGAGTAAAATATCTAGGAATAAACTTAACCAAATAGGTGAGA
>NW_021877277.1:0-741 GCF_006229205.1 Suricata suricatta
GCAGTGCTCCAAGTGCACGCCGACCACAGCGGCAGCCCTTCCCCTCCCTGACTTCTCTCCCCAACAACAACCCAAACATAGGGATTGTTATCCCTGGCGGGAGATGGAGAGGAAGGCTGCCTGAGGCCAAAAATGTATTTTCCATTCAATCAGCATTTATTTAATAAAAAGTTCCTTCCATGGGTCCAGCATTAGAGAAAAGTATACAACAGCTTCATGCCTTCTGTGCCTGTGTGTGCACGCGCACGCACATGTGTACTTGGACTTGCACACCCAGTGCTCACTCCCGTAGTTGCTAGACTCACCACAGTTACCTCCAGGAGTTCAGAGTCTCATGGGGATGTTTTGTTTATTGTTAAGTTAATATACCATAGAGTATGTGAGTCAAGGTCCAGTTACCCTAGCAGAGAATTTGGTTAACAGAAACGTAAGCAGGTTCAAAGTCGCTGACGCAGGAACTGAAAGGTCAAGAAGGAAACACTGAGATATCATGGAGGGAGCAAGGGCAGGAGGCTGCCTCCCTCCTAGGGCTGGGGGCGGGCGAAAGGAAGAGGCTGGAATTGTTAAAAGTAAACACTTGAACCATTTCTTTTTTTAATTTTTTTAAAAATGTTTATTTATTTTTGAGAGAGAGAGAGAGACAAAATGTGAGCTGGGGAGGAGCAGAGGGAGAGGGAGACACAGAATCCAAAGACAGGCTCCAGGCTCTGAGCTGTCAGCACAGAGCCCGATGCAGGGCTC
>NW_021877278.1:0-741 GCF_006229205.1 Suricata suricatta
TGTGTACGTTCCTCTCAATTTTGCTGTGAATGTAAAACTGCTCTAAGAAAATAAAGTCTTTAAGAAATACAAACTCAACAAGGACATTACAAGAAATTAAATTTACAGGCCAATAATCCCATATAATCACAAACCAATTGAAATGCAAAGTAGGTATAAATTTGAAAATCAATCAATATTATTCATTAATTAATAAGGAGAGGTTTCATAAGATTATCTCAATAGATACAGATCAACCATCCTTGAAGAAAAAAGAGCAGCATAGTAAAAAGAGAAGGGAACTCTCTTCATATAATGTTATTCCAAAAAATGTTATAGGTAATAGTGAATTACTGATAGCTTCATCCTGACAGTAAAAATGACAAACATATTCACTACCACCATTATTATACAAATTGTGATGGAAATTCAAGTGAGTACAAAATCTGATGCTTAAAGATTGGAAAGAAAAAGTGTAACTGTTATCTTTCCTATATGAATGTATAGGATTTAAAATAATTTACACCAAAACAGTATCATTGATCAATGAAGGTAGCAAATATACAAGGTGTATATTAAAACAATCCTTTGTATTTCTATGTACGACAAATGTATAGAAAATAAAATTAAAAACACCACTTCAGTAACATGAATAAATGTAATAGAATACATTTATTTAAAATATAAAATGTACCTTCTTAGAAATCTATGAAACATTATTGAGAGAGCCTTAAGAAGATCTAAATAAAAAAGGGATACTCC
>NW_021877279.1:0-741 GCF_006229205.1 Suricata suricatta
CATGTGCACTAAATTTCTGCAATCTATCATATTGGTCACTAGGTAACCATTGACATTTCTGTCTACCTCTAGGTTTCTGGTAGTATTAAAGAAGCTGAATCATTATCCTAACTTTTCAGAATGGATCAGGAAACAGCTGATTTTCCAAATGTGATATTGTTAGTCTAGGGTAAAGCCAATTCCTCTGGCTTTTTGGTGTATGTTTAGTACTTTTTCTAAATTCAGAAAATTTGAGACTCTCAGCATAAAAATTTTTGTTTATAACACTGAAAATTATCTTACTAATGGACTATGGAAAAATCCTAAAATAATTATAGAATCCCCAAAAATGTCATAGATAATTATACATATGACCCATCACATAGGTAGATTCTTGCACTTGGATAGTAGTATTCTTTAGTAATTGTATTTCCTGTGTCTCTAGTCAGTAATTATGGCCCTCTCTACCCTTCTAAGCCAGAAACTTATTCACAACAAAAATAGTGGGAAAACAGGGTTCATTATATTTCTCTTGCAAGGAGTGCACTTCTCTGGATGATGTATAGCATCATGAAAACTTACCAAAATCATTGTAAAATGTGATGTCAAATTATGTTTTGAACAACATTGGCTACCATATTTAATAATAATGTCATATATAATTGCTCCCTAATTCCACTTTTTAATGTGTACTATATATTTGCTTTCTTTTTTAAAAAAATGTTTATTTATTTTGGAGGAGGAGGTAGTGACAGAGAGAGG
>NW_021877280.1:0-741 GCF_006229205.1 Suricata suricatta
GCGGCTCTTTAATACAAGTTCCTTTAACCACTCCACAGTTTATAAACAGAGTCACTTCCTCTTATATCATTCAACTTCAATCATTTAATTTGGAATCACATGCCAATTTGTCATATACATTAGTATGCCAGATTCAATTAGAGTTTACAAGTATTTTAAAAACCAGATTATTTTGTTGAAATGTAACACAAAATAATTAATGCCATGAGTTTGATATACTTCAAAATTTCTGTATTTATAATTTTTACATTTCTGGAGTTATGAGACACAATCCACTGAGATTTACTGTGCCTTTAGATTCTTGAGAATGATAGTCACCTGAGAGAAGGAGTTACTTATGGGACACATTTGGTCCAGGGATGCCAAGCCCGGAGCTACCTATGCCAGTGGGATTCTTCCTGCATTGCAGATGGACACACAGAGTCCAGTTGTAGTAAAGGAGACCTCAAGTCTATAGCCTCCAGGTTGGATAATTACCTCCTGTTTCAAATACACCATCATACAACACATCTTGTAAACTTCATTTTAATGACCTTATTTGATCATCTAAGTTCTAGAACCTCCAATGATTTTGTTCACTCATCTCACTACTACCTAACTAAACTCCGTATTTTCTTTTTTTTCCTATGCCTTTGGGGGCACAAGGTTTTGTTAGAGTCCAGGCACATTCTGTTTATTTTCTTTAGCTCTATTATCACAATCTCAAAAGACATAAACAAATTACATACACATATAGACACA
>NW_021877281.1:0-1551 GCF_006229205.1 Suricata suricatta
GGGGAGATGGGCTAAATGGGTGATGGGAGCTAAGGAGAGCACTTGTGTTGAGCACGGGGTGTTATATAGAAGTGATAAATTCTACTCCTGAAGCCAATATGACACTATATGTTAACTAACTAGAATTTTTTTTAACTTTTAAAATGTTTTTTTATTTATTTTTGAGAGACAGCATGGGCAGAGGAGGGTCAGAGAGAGAGGGAAACACAGAATCCGAAGCAGTCCAGGCTCTGAGCTAGCTGTCAGCACAGAGCCTGGCATGGGGCTCAAACCCACGAACTATGAGATCATGACCTGAGCCAAAGATGGAAGCCGTATGCTTAACCGACTGAGCCACCCCAGGTGTCCCAACTAACTAGAATTTAAATAAAATTTTGAAAAAAAAAGGAATTGGAAATACCGGTATTATTATCAGACAATTGTTAGACAATCTGATTGTACACCTAAAGTCACCCCAAATCTATGACTTATTGAATTAATAAAACAATATAGCAAGGTCACTGAATACAAAGGCAACATACAAAGCCAACTGTATTTCTGGACCCTAGCCATGAAAAAATAGAAAACAAACATTCTAAACATGCTATTTACTTTAGAATATAAAAGCATAGATACCTAGGAATAAGTTTAAGGTAATGTGCAAGGTGTCTTTACTAAAATTTACAAAATATTATTAGAGCGTTATTGAAATAAAGTAGGAAAAAATGAAGAGATATACTATATTCATAGATTGAAATTTTCAGCATTAATATGGCATACATTCTTCCTAAATTATTCTACTAGTGAAATCACATTCCTAGTCCTAGCAGGTTGTGTGTATGTCTGTGTGTGTGAAGTTAATTCTAACGTTCACATGGAAACACAAGTACCAAGGAGAGCCAAGGAAACAAACTTGGAAAACATATACAACCATATATCAAGACTTATTATAAAACTGCAATAATTAAAACTGTGGCATTGGCCAAAAACAGGCAAACCAATGAAACAGAAGAGTCTATAAAAAGACTCACAGATAAATGTTCACCTAAATTATGAATGTGACTCTTCAGAATAGCAGAATAAACTTTCCAAGATGGTGACCTTTTCAATAAATCATCTGAGATAACTGGATACCCAAATGGGAAAAATATAATTTGATTCTGACCTCATGCTGCATATAAAAATCAAGTCCAAATAGATTCACAAAGAAATAAAAAATAATGGAGATTTTTAGGTGAAAACACAGGAGAATATCTTCATAATCAAGAAGTATGCAAATATCTCTTAGGACACAAACAACATAATCATAAAGAAAAAAATAAATTGGGCTATATTAAAATTATTAACTTCTATTTCTCAAAAGACACTAATAAGAGAGTAAAAAGTCAACACCATATATTTGCCATGTATACATGAAAATCATTGAGACACTAAAGATGAAACCATACAAAACCTACAACCCCCAAATTCTACTACTGAGTATATATTCAACCAAAATGTGTACATATGTTCCCCACGAGGCATGTATAAGAATATTTGTATCATGACTCAGTGTGAAATACTAAACAGGAA
>NW_021877282.1:0-741 GCF_006229205.1 Suricata suricatta
TCTGTTTGTAGCTGATATAGCATTATATATTAGTTTATTATGGGATATTGATTTTGCATCCAGAATCTTTGAAGAACGTTTGTGTTAATTTGCATAGCTTACATGCATAATGTTAAGTAAGATTAGTATTATCAGGTATCCAAATTCCAGATGAAAGAGAAAGCTTTTGATATCTTGTGGAAAACATGTACTGTTGATAAAATGTCATGAGCCTTACCAAAGGAACTAGAGCATTTCCTCTATTCTATCCTCTGGAAGAGTATGCAGAAGATAGGAATTATTTCTTGTCTGATTATCTGATAAAAATCGCTAGTAAAAGTTGCATCTGGGCCTGAAGTTTTCTTCATGGAAAAAATTTTTGTGTTACTTAATTCATTTCTTATTTGTAGGAATATTATCTGTTTCACCTTGACTCACTATTGGAAAATTATATTTTCCTAGGAATTTGAACATTTTCAATATTTTCAAATTTATTGGCATAAACTAATTATAATGCCATCTATCTCTTTCTTGTTTATAGGACCTATAGTTACGTCCCTTTTTGTATTTTATATAGATTATTTCTATCTCTCTCCTTTTTACATGATCCAACTTGCCAGAGGTTTCTCAATTTTCTTGATCTTTCCCCTCCAAACAGCTGACTTTTGGCTTGGTTGATACTTTCTCTCTTGTATATTTGTTTATAAATCATTAATCTCTGCTTTTATATTTATTATATCCTTTCTTATATACTTTTGCTGT
>NW_021877283.1:0-741 GCF_006229205.1 Suricata suricatta
CGTGGGTGGCGCCCGCAGGACTCGCTGGCGGAAGCGGAGGAGAAGTACAAGAAGGCCATGGTGTCCAACGCCCAGCTGGACAATGAGAAGACGAACTTCATGTACCAGGTGGACACGCTCAAGGACATGCTGCTGGAGCTGGAGGAGCAGCTGGCCGAGTCCCGGCGGCAGTACGACGAGAAGAGCAAAGTGAGCCTCGCGGGGAGAGGGGGCGGCGCGCGCTCGGGGCCACGGAGCGTCTGCGGAGAGTGCGTGTGTTTACGTGGACGTCTGTGTGTGCGCGCGCACCAGTGGGGGAGGGGCAGACGCAGAGGGCGAGAGAGAACCCCAGGCAGGCTCTGCATAGTCAGCACAGAGCCTGGCTGGGCTCGAACTCCCCAACTGTGCGATCATGACCTGAGCTGAAATCAGGAGCCAGAAGCTTAACCGACTGAGCCACCCACATGTCCCTATGATCATTTAAAAAAAATGTTTTTAATGTTTATTTTTGAGAGAGAGGTAGAGAGAGCATGACAGGGGAGGGGCAGAGAGAAAAGGAGACAGAATCCGAAGCAGCTCCAGGCTCTGAGCTGTCCGCACAGAGCCGGATGTGGGGCTCGAACCCACGAACCGAAACGTGAGATCATGACCTGAGCCGAAATCAGATGTTTAACCGACTGAGCCCCCCAGGTGCCCCTGTAATCATTTTTTTTTTAAGGACGGTTGTCCACTTGTCCGGGAAGCCCAAATATCTGAGAAGAA
>NW_021877284.1:0-741 GCF_006229205.1 Suricata suricatta
TCGAGGGACAAAGGACCAAACACTTGATAGAACAATGGGGAAAATACAGGATTAGATATTTCTCCCAAAAAGGTTCAGAAATTGCCCAACCGTGAGATACCATTTCTCACCTATCAGACTGGTAAATATTTTTAAAGAATGACAACATGTTCTTTTGCCAGAGTTGTGGGGACACAGGCACTGTCATATGTTGCTAGTCGAATGCACATTTGCCAACACCTCACCAAACTGTATCTGCACTTACTTTTTAATACAACAGTTTCTCTGATAATAGTCTGTCTTGAAGGTATACCTCCGACATCCTGAAAAGACATAGACACAAGATTATTCAATATAGCATTATAGTTTCCAAATGTTGACAACAACCCAAATGCCCATACATAGGAGAATAGTAGAGTAAGCTTTGGTGTATCCACACTGTGGAGTAGTATACATCTAGTAAAAGACACAGAGATCTCTGACCTGATAGAGTGATTTCCAAGACATACTGTTAATCGAGAAAAGGCAAAGCTCAGGGGAGTGTGTATGGTATGATACTCTGCTCTTGTAGGAAAGAAAGGGATTTTAGAAAATGCATGTGTCTGCTCATTTGTCAGAATTAATAGAAGAAGGATAAACTAGAAACTAAAGAGAGTAGTCACTTACAGGGTTTAGTGGGACAGGGATGGGAAGAAAGGCACAATGGGTTGAGGCTTCAGGGATGAGGGAGTGACACTTCTCTGAGGGTACCTTTCTGTTTAG
>NW_021877285.1:0-741 GCF_006229205.1 Suricata suricatta
AAAAAAAAAATTGGTGAACTTGACAGTTTTGTTGAGGTTAATAGCGCTTTCCCGTTTTCACAGCACTCCTGCACGCCCTGACGCCCGTGGGTGTAACAGCATCTCCCGGTCCCGGAGCCCCGCCCACCAGCCTCCGCCCCCCGCCCGCCGAGGCTGCCGCCGTGGCCACCTTTCCGAAGTGCAGATGGAACATTCCTGCTGAAAGCTGGCCTTGGTCTCTGTGGCGTTTTTCCAGAAAGAGTCGGTGAGGGTCCCCCAGTGTCTGCAGGGTCCCGGCCAGCTCAGCCAGAGGGGGGCAGACGCTGGCAACACTGAGGGTCTGAGAATCGGGCTCTAGACCTGCAGTCCACCCTTCAACAAACATTCATTGAGTAGCCATTATGCACCAGACCTCGAGGATGAGGCGGTGTGTCCAGACCAACAGAGCAGACGGAAGCCCGTGCCCCCGCGGGGCTCCTGTTCTAGAACCGGAGACGGGCGAGGCCAGTGAGTTAGCGACAGGCCAAACCCTGAAATCTGGATGGTGGAAATGGAGCCTTGGGGACGTGGGCCCGGGATACGGAGGTAGGGAGGTGTCACGTCCCTCCTTGGGGACACCCACTGTGCCCAGGAGGCAGACAGGACAGGACGTGCTGCCCGCTGAGGAGAGGACGCCTCCGTGCCCTCCCTGAGTACCTCCCCCCTTCCCGAGGCCACACACTCCTGTTCCCCGGAACGAGCCCGTCACCTGTGCCCCTGTAC
>NW_021877286.1:0-741 GCF_006229205.1 Suricata suricatta
GACCCCTTTCATAGGTGGCCGTATCCCTGGGGGAGACTTCCTTGCTCACCAGCCATAGGTGGCCTTGCTCCCTTGCCAGCTGGGGGGCGGGGGGGGGGGGCAGGCGGGACAGGGCTCTCCTGAGGGGAGGGCATGAAACTGCCTTTGTTGCTGAGAAAGAGGAGCAAAGTGAATTCTGTTCTTAAGCCGCTGGTGGCGATTCCTCCTGCAGCTGTTGGGAACACCTTGCTTTTGTGGTCATCCCTTGTGGACACGGCGTGGATCCAGCACCGCAACGACCGAGGCGCCCTCGTGGGACGTGTGCGGTGGGTGTGGACGGCACACCTCTTTCTGCTGCATCCCAGCACCTAGGACAGGGCCTGGCACATGCATGCCCAACCGGGAAGCGAAGATGTTCCTTTAAGGTTACTTTTTTTTTACCCACATTACCCCTGCCTCGCATGAAGGCCTGGAGTCTGCGCAGCCCGGCCTGGGAGTCCCTGGCGGCTGGAGTTAGGGGACCCCGTCTGGGAAGCAGACCCACAGCCAAGTTAGTTGCAAGTTATTTGCCTGAACTGCTTGTCAGAGGACCCACGCTTTAGCTGCACCTCTTCTATACAAAGGGAGCAGATACAGGACCTGACCTGGACGCTGTGACATGTGGTCTGCCAGCACAGAGTCTGGTGCCTATATCTCAGCCTCGGGAGCAGAGAGCGTGTTCTCCAGGAAGTGGTGTGGAAATGAGCCTCAAGGGGTGGCCGA
>NW_021877287.1:0-741 GCF_006229205.1 Suricata suricatta
ACAAGACTTGAACTGTAACTTTTGAAATTTGTTCCTCTTGGGGCACCTGGCTGACTCAGTCAAATAAGTGTCCAACTCTCGATTTCTGCTCAGGTCATGATCTCACAGTCTGTGAGGTAAAGCCCCACATCGGGCTCCATGATGACAGTGTGGAGCCTGCTTGAAATTCTCTCTCTCTCTCTCTCTCTCTCTCTCTCTCATTCTCTGCTCCTCCCCCACTCTCTTTCTTTCTCAAAAGAAAAAAAAATTTAATTTTTTTCTTCTCATTGATATTGTTAATATTTCTATACTATCCAAACAACCTACAGATTCAATGTAATCCCTATCAATCTTCCAATGGCATTTTTCACAGAAATAGAACAAACCTCGAATGTCTATGAAACCACAAAAGACCCTGAATAGGCAAAGCCACCTTGAAGAAGAACAGAGCTGGAGGCATCACACTCTTTAATCCCAAACTATATTACAAAGCCGTACTAGTAAAGATAATATGGTATTCACATAGAGAAAGACACATAGATTAGCAGAAAAGACCAGACACCCCCCAAAAATCCATGCGTATATGGTCAATTAATTTACTACCAAGGAACAAAGAATATACAAAAGGGAAATGACAGTCTCTTTAATAAATGGTGTTGGGGAAACTGGACAACCACATTCAAAAGAATCTGAATGCACTAAATTTTTTTTCTCCATAATATTTTATTGTCAAATTGTTTTCCATACAACACCCAGGGCTCT
>NW_021877288.1:0-741 GCF_006229205.1 Suricata suricatta
TGTGTTTTGCTTTCATGGCAACAGAAACTAAGCCAATTAGAAAGCCTACATTCAAAATGGAATTCTAGAATTGGATCATAGCTCTGCTATATTCTTGCTCTATTCATCTTTATGGCCTCTGTATAAAAATTATATGCTTTATTCCTGGTGATGGTGGATTACTGTAAACCTAACCAAGGTGTTGTTCCAATCTCTGCTGATGTGATACATCATCACAGATATTGACACTTTGGGATTTTGGCTATTGATATGGTGAATGTCACTTGATATGGCAAATTATTTTTAATATCCACAAGTGAAGAGGATCAAAGCTATTTGCCTTTACATGGGGAGAATAACAGTACACAATCCCTGTCTCACCCCAAGGCTGTCCACTCTCTCGCTCTGTGTCATAATACACTCTTTAGAAATTTTGGTGATCTTACCATTCTGTAAAACATCTTGGCCACCATATTGATCACATCATATTAGTGCCCTGATGAGGATATCATCAGAATCTAGACGTTCTGTAAAGGTAGATAATACACAGAGGATATGCATGTACTCTACATGATTCACATACCTCCCACTTACAGCATCTTCATACGATTCCAGTAGTCTGGGACGTGCTCTGACACACATGTAGGGAAAAGGACTAGATGTTGAACTTTTACCCTTTATCACTGTGAGAGATGCCACCACAGGTTTGATGATGTTCTTTGGGTTTTGGAGGAAGCATATCTGTACCTGGGGCTTGGATCT
>NW_021877289.1:0-741 GCF_006229205.1 Suricata suricatta
GAATATCAGGATCGGATCAATCTTCTAGGTACAGGTTTCCCCATCTGGTTAAAAAACAAAACCAGCACCTCAATAGGGTTGCGTTTAGGAAGAAGTCAGAATTAGGGATGTAATAGGTCCAACACACTGTGTATACATATGTGTACATGCTCTGTAAACTCCCTTCCGGGTTTCACCTTTCCTTCCCATCCAGAAACCTGTAATTTGTGTCAAGTTAAAAAGCTAGTGGGCTCAGAGGCCAGGATCCTGCCTGAACATGCCCACAAATTCTGGAGGCCCCATGAGAAGAGGGACTGTCCCTGGTGTCCAGGGAGTGTGATATCACCATTACGATGAGGGGGAGGTCACAGCACTGACATAAGTGCAGTGACAACGCTGTCACACATGCTCTGAGTTGGCTGATCTGAGAAAGCAATCTTTCCGGTGCCGCTGGCTACCCATGCCCGGCCTACCGTGGCCTGTTTTCCTACGCTGCTCTCTGACATGGGCCACTTGCCCAGCCCTAATGCTAGAAACGGAGCTCAGCCCAATATGGGGCTCTGTTCACAGGTTGGAAAAGCCCTCTAAGTGGGCGCAGCAGTACTGGGCCGGCTGGAAAAGGCACCTTAGTCTGTGTTCCTCTCTAACAAACAAGCATTGACGCTGTTTCCCCATTGACTCTCAGACACGGGAGTGGATTCCAGGAGCCCAAAACTGACAGGGGTCTCCCACGAGGGTTCTTTCCAAAGAGAAAACTGGGAG
>NW_021877290.1:0-741 GCF_006229205.1 Suricata suricatta
TAGAGCTGTGTGTTATTTATCACAGTAGATATTATCTTGGCAGGATGAATATGAAACAGCAGGTGGAATTCCTATTGTCAATTGTGTGGCATTTTCAGGAATTCTCCCTGTGATTCAGGTCTCTGGATTTTGATATGGGGAATAGAGGCAGTATATTAAAAAAAATAATGCCTTTAATATGTGGAAGTTGTCAATCAAAGTATAGAACTATGCATAGACAGCCCTGGGCATATCAGCTTCCTAATTATAGAAACTCTGGCTTGGCTCGTCACCAATGTTTTAACACTTGATTTATTTCCTGTTCAATTTGTTCAATAGAGCCAGAGTTAATTGGTTTTCCAAATGAGTGTTAAAAATATAAAGATCTAGCTTCATTAAGTGGAGACTATGCTTATTATGCACCAGTGACTTGTAAGTCTATGTAAAGGTTAGTAGGGTGAACTTTCAGGGCACTGTGTACAAAACCACAGCTTTGACTTGGTACTAATATGGCTAAAAACTAATAAATATTGAAAGCCACAGTTGCTGATAAAAATAGAGGTTTTATGAATTGAAATTTCCCCCGAACCAAATGTATTTACTAAACAGACTATCGAAAAGCATAGCATTTCTTTTTCAAATCTAATGTATTTTTCTTCCAGGAGAAGTATTTAGAATTTCCCTACACAAAAAAAGAAAAGAAAAAAGAAAGAAAGAAAGAAAGAAAGAAAGAAAGAAAGAAAGAAAGAAAGAAAGAAAGAA
>NW_021877291.1:0-741 GCF_006229205.1 Suricata suricatta
TAAACTTTAATGCTTATGAGAAAGGAAGAGAGGCAGAGAATGAAGATGCTGTTTCTGATGTAGATTGGGTAAAGAACAACTGACCATAGCCAAAGAAAACAGAATATATGATACAATAAAATGAAGAAATTAATGAAATATGAAAACATATATAAGACTGAGTCAAATAAATTTTAAAAAAGCTTTTGGCAATACTGATAAAGGGAAAAATTATTTCTTTTGATGTTCCACCAAATTTTCAGGGGTGAGTAGTTCCTAATTCATGAGCAAATTCTCTTCAAAGTCTGGGGAAAAAAACATGCCACACAGCTCGTTTTATGGGGTGATAATAAGCCTTCCTACACAGGCCCAGTAAGATCAGCAAGAGATTAGAAAATTCACAGATCAGTCTCATCATGGAAATCTGGATGCAAATCTCTAAAAGAAAATATGATCCCACCGAATCCAGAGATAAATAAAGCTGAAGGTAAGCCGACCCAATCCAATGTACTGATCCTAGAGTTATAAGAATATTATATTGGAATGTCTACAACTATTGTTTCAGCAAATTAATTCATTAAAAGAGGAAATAAAATTATTTCAAGGAAAGTAACAGAGATTTCACAACAGTTTATGAAAAACAGTAAAAACAAAATACATACAACTGAAGTATAAAAGTAAATCTTTTTAATTATTTTTAAGTATATTTATTTATTTTGAGAGAGTGAGAGAGCAGGGGAGGGGCAGAGAGAGAGAGAGAGA
>NW_021877292.1:0-1551 GCF_006229205.1 Suricata suricatta
CTGCTTACCATATCCACTTGGTTTTAATATACTGACCATTTTACTAAGTGGATTAATGTAAAAGTAATTGTAGAGTCTGTTAAATCAGTCACTGAACATTTAGACATCTGTTTTTATGTCAGCCAGTTATTATCTCCCCACTTCAAAATTATGGGAATATATACTACTGAGATATAGTGAGGTGCAACAATCCAATGGCATGATACATTTTAATTATATGTTTTAGAATTCAGATTGTGTTCTTAATATTTGTTGTTCTCCATCAGGTTTGTGGAAATTTCCTAAATCAAATTAGCTTGACAAAATTTATAATGCTGGCAGAATTTAATGTGACTAATTTTTAAAATATGTAATTTATTTTTTAAATTTTTTAACATTTATTTTTATTTTTGAGAGACAGAGCGTGGGTGGGGAAGGGGCATAGAGACAGGGAGACACAGAATCTAAAGAAGGCTCCAATGCTGAACTGTCAGCACAGAGCCCAACACGGGGCTCTATCCCATGAACCATGAGATCATGACCTGAGCCAAAGTCAGACATTTAACCAACTGAGCCACCGAGGCGCCCTCAAAATATATAATTTCTACTGTTACTAATCTGGAATTCACACAGATTATAGCATACTAAAGGTCATACAGCCAATAAATGGCAGAATTCAATACACACCATTCATGGAATTTTAAACCTTTTTCTCAAACCTATGTTCATAGCAGTTAGACACCATACAGTTCTTCGGTTGACAATGTTTTTGAAATGATACTTTCTCACTCATTTGGATGTTAAAATTCAATGAATAAGAAATAAAAAGGTTATAAATTTAGTTTATTATGTCATGTTTCTAATAAAAATCTTCTGTCCAAGATAAACTCAGTGTTTTGTCACATGCTAATACTAAAACTAAAATAAGCAACTGAATTGAGTTGCATATTGGAGTTTGCAGTTATTTAAGAGACCGAGAGAAAATGCATGTGTGCATGAGAGAGAACTTTAATAGTAGGAATAGTGCCAAAAGTAAACTGACCCAAGGATCTACCAATATTAATACAACATAAATACAAGATACAGATTTTATAAAGCATCTGCTTTGAGACAGACATAATAAAATGAGCTACAAAAATTTAATTCCAATAGTTTGGTCACTCAAGGGCTTTTCAATCCTTCTTTGGAACTTTGATCTCTTCTTCTAACTTATTTCAACCTTCACCAGAATTCTAGTACTCATTTCCAATACCTTCCTTCAATCAATTACAGCACTTACGTTTGTTTTTGACATACGGGTATTTTCAATTCTCAATCTCACTTTCAGGATATTCAGAAATTTCCTATATCTTTTGCTAGCCATCTTTAATCTTCCCTCAGGTATCCTTTGCATGTCCATTAAATTGCATGCCGGTTCTAATAAAGTTTAGGCACTTTCAATTTTGGAAAGCTTTGAACCTATTTTAAGGTAATGTTAGAGACATCCAATTGGCTTAGAAACCCAGAAATTCAAAGTTCCATCACATTTCCTTACTTTAATTCTCTGGTTAACCTAATTCTCTAAGCAAATGG
>NW_021877293.1:0-741 GCF_006229205.1 Suricata suricatta
ATGCACTCACGACACTAACCAACTCAGGAAAGCAGGAGTCTATGCTGAGTGTGCGGGGACCACGAAGAAGCAGCGGTCCCTCCCTTCTCCAAGTCTGCCTGGAGCAGGGCTGTCGGAGGTTCTGTAAGCACAAGGTGACCGGTGGGGGCTCTCTGAGCGTGGGGTCCTATCAGGGAGTGTCCTTGCACCGGGGAAGGAGGGGGTGTGGAGTGGGCGCTGCTGCGTGTTCTCTGTGCTCACGCGGTTTTCCGGCCGCGTGCCTCCTCTCGTGTTCTCGAGGACGGCTGGCGTGGGGACAGGCCTCGCCGCGCTCCTTCCCCTCGGAGGGCGTCTCGCCCGCGTGGACCTTCTGGTGCTGCGTGAGCTGATGGCCGTGGCTGAAGGCCTTGCCGCACGCCCGGCACCCGTGGGGCTTCTCGCCCGTGTGGGTGCGCTCGTGCTTCACGAGGCTCGAGCCGTAGATGAAGGCCTTGCCGCACGCCCGGCACCTGTAGGGCGTCTCGCCCGTGTGGATGCGCTCGTGCTGGGTGAGGTGGTAGCCGCAGTTGAAGGCCTTGCCGCACTCGGCGCACCTGTAGGGCTTCTCGCCCGTGTGGATGCGCTCGTGCTTCACGAGGCTCGAGCCCCAGCGGAAGGCCTTGCCGCACGCCTTGCACGCGTGCGGCTTCTCGCCCGTGTGGATCTTCTGGTGCTGCGTGAGGTAGTTGACGCGCGTGAAGGCCTTGCCGCACGCCCGGCACG
>NW_021877294.1:0-741 GCF_006229205.1 Suricata suricatta
GGGAAAAGGGAAGCTCATGCCCCTTTCTCATCTTCTGTTCTTGATATAATTTCAAAGCTAAATCTTTCTTTTTGTGTCTTGTCTTATCTGCTCTATCACTTCCCTGGCCAGGAATAGATTATACTTGTCATGTGCTACTCCTTAGATCAATAAAGGAATTTTTAATAGAATACATTATTAGAACATTTTTTTCTCTCTTGTTGCCTCCAGAAATTCAAGATAATAGAATTATGCTTTATTAATTGAAATACCCATAGTATTTAGAATGATAAAACATTTATTGGTGAGTAAAGGGGCATTTTTAATTTTTTATAATGTGTCCAGTTTTATGCTACTAAGTGTGTGGGACACAGGAAACAAAAGATCTGGTCCCACTCATCAGAGGTCTTGTAGAAGACACAAGAGGTAATGATAAAAAGCAATTGTATTAACACTTAAATTGTATATAGTCTGGTAGTGTCATACAAGTTTAAGGAAAAGAGATGTCATTAAAAACTAGAGTCATGAAAGTCATGGAGGAGATTGGGTTTGACCTTGACTTTACTAGATAGATAAACTTGCTTATTTAGAGAACAGTAAAAGAACATGCACCAATTAAAAGAAAAAAAAATCAGCAAAAACGCTTTCAGATGAGAAAACGTAGGTTATTTTGTGGTATGGTAAGTTTCAAAATGAGTAAAACAAAATGCAATGTGAAAATCACTCATTTTGAAATTTTTCTCAATTTGATAAGAAACTGCA
>NW_021877295.1:0-741 GCF_006229205.1 Suricata suricatta
AAATGTAAGAGCGATGTTAATAAATCTTTCCTACATAGTTGAAAACAACTGGCTTGGAGATTTTATGAAATAGTCTATATATGCTCATTAGGTCAAACTTACCAATCATGTTGCTTAAATCTTCTGTGTTCTTTTTTATTTTTTCGTATCTGCCTGTCCTAGCAACAAGAGATGAGTGTTAAAATCTGTCACCGTACATGGAGATTTGTCTACTTTTTCTTGTGGTTTGATTATTCCCTTTATAAATGTGATGCTTCCCTTTGTGGTGCATATGAACGTCAAACCATGGTTTGTGTTGGTGAATAGGATTGCTTACTCCTGATGAACAGGTCAGGAGTGCCGAGACCATCCTGTGGTGTGCAGTCAACTTACCTGCTCTTCTCTCTCCCCTCTTTCCCCTCCTCCGTGATTTTCCTTCTTATGCAAGGGAACATCTCATAACTTTTATAACTTATACATTTATTTGGTTTTTGTTCATTTTCTGCTCCTTCAAGGGCCACTAAACGATTCAGAAAGGCAAGATCCTTACCTGCTCTCAATGCTGATGTATTCAGTTGCCCAGAACAGTGCCTGGCACATGACAGGCTCTCAATAATTACTGAATGAAAAGTCTATGGAGTTTGATATTCTGTTCTTATTTGTTTCAGATTTGCTTGTAGCTTTACCATACTTTCATGTTTTCCCTCACTCAACCTTTTTGTTTGGGGTTTCTTCTTCAGTCCCCTCCAAAACTCTTTGGTT
>NW_021877296.1:0-741 GCF_006229205.1 Suricata suricatta
GAAACCTTCTCCTTTGTTTCCATCAATGGTTTTAGGGAACAGATTTCTTGTTCAGTCCCCTGCAGGTATTCTTATTCCTTTTCTCTTGCTCCAGCTACTTTCAGAGGAGTGCTTTTCTTGCATGAACTGTGTTTGCCGCACTCTCCTCCCTCCCCCACACCGTACCCCGCCCTTCCTCTGTCTTCTCTCCATGAAAACAGTTCCTTACCCTCTGTAGCTTTCTGTCTCCCAGTTTGCCTTTTGCATCTCTCTTCACCACATACCAGTGGAGTTCTGTGGCTCAAGTTATTTAGATTGTGTGTTAAGCTTCGGATCAATTTCCTACATGTAACAAAATGATTTAGTGCTGACCTAGCTGCGTTTCAGAGACGAGAAAAGCTGAGAGTCTCCATGCTGCTCTGCCATCTTCCCCAGTTTTCCTCAACCTCAATTCCTTAAATCTGTCTGGTCACTTCTGAGTCTCTGCATGTCTCTCCAGTCAAACCCTTGACAAAATAACCCATGTTTTCAATGGTGTTCTGTTACAAGGAGAACAGATTCTTTTTTTTTCTCCTTTTTTAAAATATAATTTATTGTCAAGTTGGCTAACAAACTGTGTATACAATGTGTCTTGATTTCAGGAGTAGATTCCCATGATTCTTCACTTACATACAACACCCAGTACTCATTCCAACAAGTGCCCTTGCCATTGCCCATCACCCATTTTCCCCACTCCCCAACCACCCCCCATCAACCCTCAGT
>NW_021877297.1:0-741 GCF_006229205.1 Suricata suricatta
AAACCATTTTTTGAGGATATAGTGCAAAAGAATGAATGTTAAATACTCTATTAATCTTTATATTAGTTATATGTTGGAATAATATGTTGAATAGATTGGTTTATAAAGATATTATTTGAATTAATTTTACCTGTTTCTTTTGTTATTTTTTAATATTTATTTTTAAAAATTTTATGTTTTTTATTTATTTTTGAGAGACAGCGTGAGCAGGGGAGGGTCAAAGAGAGAGGGATACACAGAATCCAAAGTAGGCTCCAGGCTCTGAGCTGTCAGCACAGAGCCCGACACGGGGCTGGAACCCACGAACTGTGAGATCATGACCTGAGCCGAAGCCAGACGCTTAACCAACTGAGCCACCCAGGCACCCCTATTTATTTATTTTTGAAACAAAGAGGGAGAATGCAAGTGGGGGAAGGGTAGAGAGAGGCAGACCGAGAATCTGAAGTAGGCTCTAGGCTCTGAGCTTTGGCACAGAACCTGATGTGTGGCTCAAACTCATGAATTGTGATATCATGACCTGAGCCAAAGTCGGACCTTCAACCAACTGAGCCATCCAGAGACCCCACCTATTTCTTCTTTTACTAGGGTTACTAGATATTTTAAATTACATATGTGTCTCAGATTCATAGATCACATTTTGATAAGGCAGTATGAATCCATAGAATATATATGTGTGAACATTTGTGTTATATGTATATTTTTGTATATACATATTGACAAAATTACTTCATTTGGTCTACT
>NW_021877298.1:0-741 GCF_006229205.1 Suricata suricatta
GCAGTGCTCCAAGTGCACGCCGACCACAGCGGCAGCCCTTCCCCTCCCTGACTTCTCTCCCCAACAACAACCCAAACATAGGGATTGTTATCCCTGGCGGGAGATGGAGAGGAAGGCTGCCTGAGGCCAAAAATGTATTTTCCATTCAATCAGCATTTATTTAATAAAAAGTTCCTTCCATGGGTCCAGCGTTAGAGAAAAGTATACAACAGCTTCATGCCTTCTGTGCCTGTGTGTGCACGTGCACGCACATGTGTATTTGGACTTGCACACCCAGTGCTCACTCCCGTAGTTGCTAGACTCACCACAGTTACCTCCAGGAGTTCAGAGTCTCATGGGGATGTTTTGTTTATTGTTAAGTTAATATACCATAGAGTATGTGAGTCAAGGTCCAGTTACCCTAGCAGAGAATTTGGTTAACAGAAACGTAAGCAGGTTCAAAGTCGCTGACGCAGGAACTGAAAGGTCAAGAAGGAAACACTGAGATATCATGGAGGGAGCAAGGGCAGGAGGCTGCCTCCCTCCTAGGGCTGGGGGCGGGCGAAAGGAAGAGGCTGGAATTGTTAAAAGTAAACACTTGAACCATTTCTTTTTTTAATTTTTTTAAAAATGTTTATTTATTTTTGAGAGGGAGAGAGAGACAAAATGCGAGCTGGGGAGGAGCAGAGGGAGAGGGAGACACAGAATCCAAAGACAGGCTCCAGGCTCTGAGCTGTCAGCACAGAGCCCGATGCAGGGCTC
>NW_021877299.1:0-741 GCF_006229205.1 Suricata suricatta
GGAATTTGCTCATAGTTTTTCTTCTACAATGAATGGGGGTATTCATAGTATTGCTCAGTCTATCCATAGCAAAAGAACCAAAAGTATGTGTATATATATGGACAGAACTTTATTTCAAGGAACTGGCTCATGTGCTTGTGGAGGTGCTGGTGAATCCAAAATCTGATGGGGGAGGATAGCAGGCCAGAGACGCAGGGAAGAGCTGCAGTTCATGTCCAACGGCAATGCACTATAGCACCAGTAAGAGTGGATTTTGAAGATGAAGGCTGAAGGCCCTCTGGTGCATAATTTTCTCTTGCTCAGGGAAGGTCAGCTTTATGCTATATTCTGGCCTGCAACTGGTTGGATAAGACCCACACACACTGGGGAGAGCAATCTCCTTTACTCAAAATCCCCTGTTTTAAATACAAATCTCATGCAAAAAGCACCCTCATGGGACCTGAGTAGACATTTTTTCAAAAAAACCTACAATGGCCAACATGAAAAGATGCTCAATATCACCAATCATAAGAGAAATGCAAATCAAGACTACAATGAGGTACCTCCTTTCCTCTGTCAGAAAGCCTAGAATCAAGAACAAAGAGCCAGAGTTGGCAAGGATGTGAAGAAAAAGGTACCCTTGTGCATCATTGGTGGGAATGTAAACTGGTGCAGACGCTGTGGAAAACAATATGGAGGTTTCTCAAAAAAATACAAAATACAAATACCATATGATCGAATAATTCCACCATTGGAATCCCT
>NW_021877300.1:0-741 GCF_006229205.1 Suricata suricatta
CTGCCCCTCCCCTGCGCAGGGCACAGGCCCCCTCTGTGCTCTCACAAGACCCTGGGGCAGCAGAGAAGGGGGGAGTCACCCCACTGTTCACTCGTTTATTCAACAGATGCTGGGGGCTCCTGCTCCACAGGCGGGATTACCAGCAGTCCCCACTGCCAGGTCATTGGAGGATTAATTCAAATTAATGCTGGGAGGTCCTGACATGGCCTGGCTCAGGGAGCGTGGGCACCGGGGTGTCCTCTCCGATGTGGTCTCTGCTAGAAGCCGTTGGTGACGGGCTCTCCTGCCCACCGTCTGTATCTTGTCACTCTCTTTTGTCTCCACATCACTCTCTAAAATTATCTTACTTGTTTATTTGCTTATTCTCTATTTTCCCACCAGAATGTGAGCCCCATGAGAGCAGGAACCTGTTGGGTCTCATGCTGGATTTCCAGGATCTAGAACAGCAAGGCCTGGCCCACAGTCAGGCTACCAGGTTACAGGTTGAATGAATGAACAGATCAGGCAGATGAAGGAATGGATGGATGAACGGGCTTTGTACAGCCGGGGCCTTGCTCCTGGTCTGGACTCAATGCCCACCATTCTCCCCCTCCTCTTCCTGACGCTGGCACACTTCCGAGATGCAGGTCACGTCTCACCCCTCACCTCCTGCTGGTGTCTGTAAGAACATCATTAAACCAGGCCCTCTCTGGCCACCTTGTGTAAAACTGCAGGCCACCACCGCCTCCTGGCCTTAACCCA
>NW_021877301.1:0-741 GCF_006229205.1 Suricata suricatta
TGAATTGGTGGCCTCTTTGTTTAAGATGACAGGGTTCGTCCTTCATGTGAACTTTAAATTGTTAAAAGCAAAAGAAATATTTTTATTTACTCTTGATTCCTCACAAGGAAAGTTGAATCCTCAACTACACACTACAATAAATAGGATACTTAAATAAAGTTTCCAACAGAAACAAGGTCTACTCCTTCATCCACTCTTCTCTTTTTTTAAATATTTATTTATGCATTTTGAAAGAAACCAACAGAAAGGGAGAAAGAGGGAGAGAGCGGATGTCTGCAGGCGGGGGAGGGGCGGAGAGGGGGAGAGAGTCCCAATTCTAACAGCACAGAGCCTGACTCAGGACTCCATCTCAGGGACCCTGAGATCATGACCTGAGCTGAAATCAAGAGTCTGATGAGACGCTTAATTGGCTAAGCCACTCAAGCCCCCCATCCACTCTTCTCAATGGAAGAATTTTACAAGATTTTGTCAAAAGAAAGAGGACCTGCTTAGCCAGTCAGATTTAAGTCAGATTATTCATAATATATATTATTCATCACATATATATGTGTGTGTGTGTGATGGATATCATGTCCTACTTACACTTATTTCTCTATGTCATCTGTATACTTCATGAAAACATAATTGCAAAATAAAAAGGAAACAATGACCTCTCATCACCATCACCAAAAAATTTATGTTACCAGAAACCTTATGTAGTCTGACTTAGTCTATTCTGAAAGTATCATTTTCAAAATAGTT
>NW_021877302.1:0-741 GCF_006229205.1 Suricata suricatta
GCATATGATAATTCCTTGGGGACTTGTCAAAATCAAGATCCACATCACCACCACAAATATTCTGATTTATTATGTCTTGGGTGGAACCATGAAGATTTTTTAAAGTTTATTTACTTATTTATTTTGAAACAGAGAGAATGAAAGACCAAGCTTGAGTGGGTGAGGGGCAGAGAAAAAGAGAGAGAGAGAGAGAGAGAGAGACAGAGAGAGAGAGAGAGACAGAGAGAGAGGGAATCCTAAACAGGCTCCATACTGTCTGTGCAGAGCCCAATGTGGGGCTTGATCTCACGACCCTGGGATCATGATCTGAGCTGAAATCAAGAGTCAGATGCTCAATTGCCTGAGCCCCTTAGGTGCCCTGAAGTTATCCCAGATTATTCTGATGCTGAAGGTCCATGGGCTGCTTGGAAAAACACTATCCTAGTATAGACAAACTTCTAATGACCAAGTTTATTCATACTTTGTCATGTGCTTTATGAGTATTCTAGTCATGACTGGCACGTAATGTCCTTGTCACTATGGTCATCTTTCACTGTGCATATCTACACTGCTTAGGACATGTCTACCAGTTCCTTTACACAGACAAAGGAAGCAATGTTCTGGAAGGAAAGTCCCATACATGCTAGCACTCTAGTGACTTTAAAGAGTGCTCTGAGAACACGAGTTCCTTCCTCAAATATAATTGGCAAATAATGGGATAAAGAGGTGCCTGTGGGTCACCTGAGAATAAAAGTAAAATGG
>NW_021877303.1:0-1551 GCF_006229205.1 Suricata suricatta
TATTTCACTTTTCTGACACCCCAAAATATGAAATTGACCTTGCCATGAGCCAAACTTTAGAAATACTAGACATATTAGTTTGCCTGCTAGGGAAGAAACATTACTAGCACATTCAATGCCATTTTTTATTTTGTTTTATTATTTTTCATCATATTCTGTTTAAAAGAGAGGGTTTTTACTTCAAGAAAAGGCAGTGGTTTATGCTTTCACTTGTATTAAGATCTAATTTAGCAGTCTTTTTAGTACTGAGTTTGACAAGCAGCTTCTTAAACTTGAAATTTGTCATTTATCGACAAGATTTGCATACTTGCAAAATTTTCTCTTCTGCCAGAGTTTTCTTATGTTTTATCATTAATTTTCATCTCTGTGTTGGATTTATTACATAATGAAAAGTTTAGGAAATTAAAAAAATCAACAACTAAGAAGAAAAATAAAGAGTATGTGTTATCACCTTGAAGAGACAATGAACTATATTCTTATGAAATAAACAGAAATATAGGCAATAAGATGGGTTATGTAACTAAATCTTGCTATGCATCTTACATATTGGAGTATCTTTGCCCATTATTCTAATCATAGAATATAACTGTTTTTAAATGCAAGTTCTTTGACAAGTAGTATTTCAAGATATTCTATCAGAGAGAATTGCTAACTACATATTATACTTCTTTTAAACTAATGTTACCAATTCTGAATAAATACAGTTTATGTTCCAATGTACTGTCACACATGTTGAAAATACAATGCAAATCTTACAGATATTTAGTTTTAGTCTTTTGAAGCCCAGTTAAGATGCTGGTTGAGTAATCCTGGAATTGGTCACTCTTGGAATAAGATCCAATTATTGTTGTGGTAAAATAAGTAATTCAGACTTGAAGATTTGAAAGAGAAGTTGAAACATGCCAAATGGCCTAACTGCCTGTGATTTTACAAACTAGCCCACCTTCCCTGCCATCATCTTCTAGTGCTTACTAGGTAAGATGTAATTCATGTCAACAATTTCTCAAAGCCAACTCCTGTTTTGCCAATCTGAAACTAATGTATTTTTGCTTTCATTGCAATGAAATGTATGTTATGTATGTATGTATGTATTCTTCCATCATAATAGTTATTTTAATGACATGTGTCTTAGTCCATTCAGGCTGCTAGAACAAAATAGCAATATTGGGTAGCTTATAAACAACAGAAATTTATTTCTCATAGTTCTGGAGACTGGAAGGCCAAAATCAGACTGTCAATGTGGTCCGGTGAGGGGCTCTTTCCTGGGTGGCAGACTGTGACATCTTGCTGTGTTCTCAATGGCAGATGGGCTGGGAAGCTCTGTGGGGTGTTTTTCATAAGGCACTAATTCCCACTTGTAAGAATCTCCCAAAGTCTCCAACTCCTAATATAATCATGTTGGGGAGTTAGGACTTCAAAATATGAATTTTAAGGGGGCACACACATGCAGATCTCAGCACCATATTATGCCATGTGAAGTTCCCAATAGGCAAACATTTTTGATTTTCAAAATAATAAGTTTATATGGTTCACCCTGATATATTCTATGGT
>NW_021877304.1:0-741 GCF_006229205.1 Suricata suricatta
AGATAATGACAGCACAAAAAAAGAGAACTATAGGCCAATATCTGTGATGAATATAGATGCAGAAACCCTCAACAAAATGTTAGCAAACCAAATTGAACAATATATTAAAAAAATCATATGCCATGATCTAGTGGGATTTATATCGGGGATGCAAAGGTGTTTTAGTATTTGCAAAACGATCAACATGATATGTCACATCAATAAGAGAAAGGATGAAAACCATATGATCATTTCAGTAGATGCAGAGAAAGCATTTGTCAAAGTACAACATCCATTCTTGATAAAAACCTCTGCCAAGTAGGTCTAGGGGGAACATATCTCAACATAATAAAGGCCTTATATGAAAAACCCACAGTGAACATCATGCTCAGTGGTGAAAAACCAAAAAATTTTCTTTCAAGGTTAGGAAAGAGATAAGTTGACTCTCACCACTTTTATTCACCATAGTATTGGAAGTCCTAGCCACAGCAGTTAGACAACATAAAGAAATAAAAGGCATCCAGATTGGTAAGGAAGAAATGAAGTTCTGACTGTTTGCAGATGACATGATGCTATATATAGAAAACCCTGAAGACTCCACCAAAAACTACTAGAACTGGATACAAAATCAATGTACAGAAATCTGTTGCACTCTTATACACTAGTAATGAAGCAGCAGAAAGAAATTAAGAAATAATCCCATTTGCAACTGTACCCCAAAGAGTAAAATATCTAGGAATAAACTTAACCAAATAGGTGAGA
>NW_021877305.1:0-741 GCF_006229205.1 Suricata suricatta
GCACTAAATTCTAAAAGACAAATCTCACACAGCACTTATGTAGAAAGAATTGAATACTGGGATTAGACAATATCCTTCAAAAAGGGAGAAATAGTTAATGTGACAAAGCTTTTACAAAAGCTAGAGCCATAAAATGAAAGCATATTTTAGTGGAGACTGATTTTTCTCCCCAAGGAAACTTACAAGGACCTAAAATTTGTGGCCTAAGTATCATAATCTACTGGTAGGTTTTAGTCCTCCCTAATCCCCTCAACTTAAGTTATATATTAGGGACTGAATTGTATTTCCCCCAAATTCATATGTTGGAGCTTGAACTCACAGTATGACTGTGTTTGGAGACAGGGCAATAAGGAGGCAATAAAAGTTCAATGAAGTCATAAGGATGGAGCCTTCTAATCCAATAGAACTTGTGTTCTTATGTGAAGAGGAAGAGATGTAAGAGAATAATCTATCCATTTCTCTCTTAGACAGCACAGAGGAAAGGCCATGTGAGGACATAGTGAGAAAGTGGCTATCCATCAACCAGGAAGAGAGGCCTCACCAGAAACCCATACTGCCAGACCTTGATCTTGGACTTCCAGCCTCTAAAACTGTGAGACCATAAATTTCTGTTGTTTAAGGCACCTAGTCTGTGGTATTTTGCTATGACAGCCCTAGCAGACTAATGCAGTATGGCCTCTAGATAGAAGATAATCCTTCAAATATTAGGATAAAGATTCCAATCTGTAGGCACTTCAGTGA
>NW_021877306.1:0-741 GCF_006229205.1 Suricata suricatta
CCTCTCTCTGTCACTACCTCCTCCTCCAAAATAAATAAACATTTTTTTAAAAAAGAAAGCAAATATATAGTACACATTAAAAAGTGGAATTAGGGAGCAATTATATATGACATTATTATTAAATATGGTAGCCAATGTTGTTCAAAACATAATTTGACATCACATTTTACAATGATTTTGATAAGTTTTCATGATGCTATACATCATCCAGAGAAGTGCACTCCTTGCAAGAGAAATATAATGAACCCTGTTTTCCCACTATTTTTGTTGTGAATAAGTTTCTGGCTTAGAAGGGTAGAGAGGGCCATAATTACTGACTAGAGACACAGGAAATACAATTACTAAAGAATACTACTATCCAAGTGCAAGAATCTACCTATGTGATGGGTCATATGTCTAATTATCTATGACATTTTTGGGGATTCTATAATTATTTTAGGATTTTTCCATAGTCCATTAGTAAAATAATTTTCAGTGTTATAAACAAAAATTTTTATGCTGAGAGTCTCAAATTTTCTGAATATAGAAAAAGTACTAAACATACACCAAAAAGCCAGAGGAATTGGCTTTACCCTAGACTAACAATACCACATTTGGAAAATCAGCTGTTTCCTGATCCATTATGAAAAGTTAGGATAATGATTCAGCTTCTTTAATACTACCAGAAACCTAGAGGTAGACAGAAATGTCAATGGTTACCTAGTGACCAATATGATAGATTGCAGAAATTTAGTGCACATG
>NW_021877307.1:0-741 GCF_006229205.1 Suricata suricatta
GGAGTATCCCTTTTTTATTTAGATCTTCTTAAGGCTCTCTCAATAATGTTTCATAGATTTCTAAGAAGGTACATTTTATATTTTAAATAAATGTATTCTATTACATTTATTCATGTTACTGAAGTGGTGTTTTTAATTTTATTTTCTATACATTTGTCGTACATAGAAATACAAAGGATTATTTTAATATACACCTTGTATATTTGCTACCTTCATTGATCAATGATACTGTTTTGGTGTAAATTATTTTAAATCCTATACATTCATATAGGAAAGATAACAGTTACACTTTTTCTTTCCAATCTTTAAGCATCAGATTTTGTACTCACTTGAATTTCCATCACAATTTGTATAATAATGGTGGTAGTGAATATGTTTGTCATTTTTACTGTCAGGATGAAGCTATCAGTAATTCACTATTACCTATAACATTTTTTGGAATAACATTATATGAAGAGAGTTCCCTTCTCTTTTTACTATGCTGCTCTTTTTTCTTCAAGGATGGTTGATCTGTATCTATTGAGATAATCTTATGAAACCTCTCCTGATTAATTAATGAATAATATTGATTGATTTTCAAATTTATACCTACTTTGCATTTCAATTGGTTTGTGATTATATGGGATTATTGGCCTGTAAATTTAATTTCTTGTAATGTCCTTGTTGAGTTTGTATTTCTTAAAGACTTTATTTTCTTAGAGCAGTTTTACATTCACAGCAAAATTGAGAGGAACGTACACA
>NW_021877308.1:0-741 GCF_006229205.1 Suricata suricatta
TCTATTTTATATCAAACCTGCTAATTTTTCTGCATCCCAGAATGAAAATAATTTTGTTGGTGGGATTTTCTGTGATCTCTAATGCCATTTATTTAAGCTGTCTTTAGATATAAAATTTCTCTATGCTTACATTTGTCTAAAGTTCCAAATAACCAAGAGTTCTCAGGGAAAAGAAGATGCTAATATGTAGAAAGATTATCATATCATAAAGTCCAAAGAATAATACAGAGAAAGTGAGATTATGATGATTTTCCTCTCAGAATTCACCTAATATTATTTGAAGACTTTAATGCTTACACCAGTGCTGCATACACATTAGACATTTGGTTAAACCTTCTTCAATAAATGAAATGAACTTTGAATAAAACTTTCATCTGATTTTTTTACTTTAGTTTATTTAATGTATTATTATTATGTTTTACTACATCATTTTACTATGTCCAGATGATTTTATTACTTTGTCAAGGAGAATTTCTTCATAATTAATTTGATTTTATGATATGTAGATTATGAATTTTGGGATATTAAATAAATAGCAATGAATAATAAAAACTAATCACTTTCCACAGAACACATTTTAAACTAGTCCAAATAATTTCCCTAACATTTTAATATATATTTAATCTATTTAAAAACTTTTATTTGCTACTCTAAAGAGTAAATTAGGCACTATTTCTGCTATCTGGAAGGATCATAATGACAAAAGTTTATGATACTAATAATATAGAAAATATTATGTAG
>NW_021877309.1:0-741 GCF_006229205.1 Suricata suricatta
TGTCCACTTCCATTTGCTCTTAATTCATGGCACCAACCCCATTTTGAAAGCAATCTTCTTTTTGATGGATTGAAACACAAACTTGTTTCACATTGATTCTGAGTAAGGTCTATGGATGTCACTTGTCTATTGCATCTGACATCATCAACTGGTGGTCTTAGACAGACCTGAACTAGCAGTGAAGATGTAAGCACTCAGTAAATGATGAGCTTTAGACAGAACTGAAGCATTACTTACTGTTCTGCAAATGGTAACAGCAGTGATATGGCCAAGCCATTTATATAATCAGCCTATTATATTACATTACGTGTATTCCCTGTCTCCACTGAGTAGCTTTGTCATAATGCATGGAGACTTTTGTAAATTATATAATTATTGCTTACTTTGAAATATTGTACCAATTACACTAGAGGTTACCCCCAAAGCTTTAATTGGAAGGTTAATGGTTAATGGGGTGACTCAGCTTGCCACAGTATTGTATTTTGAAGCTATCTGGGTGAGACACAGCATC
Organism: Suricata suricatta; assembly: GCF_006229205.1. Lineage (NCBI taxonomy): Eukaryota > Metazoa > Chordata > Mammalia > Carnivora > Herpestidae > Suricata > Suricata suricatta. The sequence continues at coordinate 512 of NW_021877309.1, forward strand.
TGAAGCTTTCACTTTAGCTTCACTCATGATTTTTATAAATCTGATTATTTTGATATTGCTTAATAAATGCTAGTTTACTTACCTAAATGTTCAAAGGGATGGGTGCTGTGGAGCAATTCATTTAGAAAACAAACAAATGCATTGAAAGAAAAAATATCTTGGGCTTTCATTTTCCAGTATCAACATCATGCTTCAATTTCCATTGTTTATAGAAACAATAGTCTCATCAA
>NW_021877310.1:0-741 GCF_006229205.1 Suricata suricatta
GCACGCGAGCTGTCCTGATCTCACAGCAGCGACTGATTCACTGGCCAGTGTGTTTATGGTCCTGTCACAGGTGTGGCCGAGGTAAAGCTAGAGAGGAAGGCACGCCGGCGCTAGAATCGCAGACACAAACCACGGCTGGTTATAAACGTTCTAGATACCCGACAGAACGGAATGAATCAGAGAAATTATTCTTCTGTCCTGATGTGCGTCAGAGACCGTGTCTCAAAGGAGGGTAGTCTCGAGCTTGGGCCTAACGCCTGGAGTTACGCATTGGCAAAGAGAGGCCAGGCCCCCCTCTTTGTAAACGAGAAGGAATCAGAAGCGAACGGGCTGCACGCGTGTTTCCTGACGTAGGAGGAGCCGGTATAGAAATCAGACCTTCAGGGGCGCCTGGGGGGCTCAGTCCGTTAAGCCGCAGACTTCGGCTCAGGCCAGATCTCACGTTCGCGGGTTCGAGCCCCGCGTCGGGCTCTGTGCTGACAGCCAGCTCTGAGCCTGGAGCCTGCTTCCGGTTCTGTGTCTCCTTCTCTCTCTGCCCCTCTCCCTCTCATGCTCTGTCTCTCTCTGTATCAAAAATAAATTTTAAAAAAAAACATTAAAAAAAAAAAAGAAATCAGCCCTTCAGAAGGTAAAATGCAGGGCTTACAGGGGTCATTAACACGCATGCTGGAGAGTCATGCTGCCCTCCCAGGACGTGGGTGCGTGGTTTAAGCTACTGATCACACTGGAGTCTAGAAGAAA
>NW_021877311.1:0-741 GCF_006229205.1 Suricata suricatta
ATTAACAAGAACTTCAGTTGAATCTTAAGAGTAGATGAGTATTAACCCTTCAGGAAATCAACATGCTTCAATGACATGTAACACACATATGGTTTCAATGACTTCCTTTACATCTGCAATTACTGCACACCATGTTTTGCATCTTTCCTTTGTATCTGTGGTTTTTTTCTAAGTGCATGAGAGGATAACATTAAAAAAGACATATAGAATAAAGCACATATTTGTTGTACTATCTGTCTTGGATAAAATAAACCTTTCTTGGCACTTTTGGTCCACCTGACAATGAAGAGGTATTTGTTATGGTGCCTAGCCTCCTTCATGAGATATCTCCATCTATTTAAACCTTTTTTCCCAGGGACTCAGCATAATGGAGAGCGATTAGGCACTCCACACCCTGAGTGTCTGTCTGGCTGTCCAGTTCTTACCTGTTTAGAGATCAGCTTTGCCTGTGTTAAGTATCAAAGCAGTCCTGATTACCCTGAGGCAGATGTGTTATCCATGATAACAACTCCATCTCTCTTTCTGATGTCAAGGCAGTTCACTGATTAGGGGACTACTTATCTGTCCCTTCTCCTTACCTTATATGAGAGAGAAACAGAAAGAAAAATCAGATCAAATCATGGCCCTTTCCATGGTGGCTTCAGATTTAGAATGGTTTTCTGTTTTCTATTAGAAAAGAACGGTTTGACTAGAATGTATAAACTGTAAAGGATTACTTGGTAAGGTGATTCATATATATAA
>NW_021877312.1:0-741 GCF_006229205.1 Suricata suricatta
AATAAGGCATATCCACAGACAGCAGACATTTACCCTCCGTGGGTTTGAAAGCTGGGGAGTCTGAGATCAGAGTGTGGGTGTTTGGGGAGAGCCTCCCCCAACCACTCCCCCCTCCCCCGAATAGAGAGCTGTCTTTGGGGCCTGCTCGCACGTGGTGGAGCAAAGGGCGAAAGTAAGCTCTCGGGGGTCTCCTTTTGTAAGGGCACCGATCCCATCACTGGGGCTCCACGCTCATGACCCCAGTGCCTTTCAAAGGCCCTCATCTCCCGACAGCACCATATTGGGGATTAAGGCTTCAACATAGGAATATTGGGGGGACATGAACATGCCGTCCATGAATCTGCTAGGTCTTGTGTATAGCGTCATGCGCCTCCAGGCCTAGCATTCACCGGGACTGACCTCATTTGAGAGGTTTTAATTGAATTAATCAAGGGTGGCGACGCATACTTTCTTTTAAGGGTATGCACGTCCCCGGAGAAAGAAATCAAATGAATTTCGAAGGCCTCTGACTCTGTTACATTCTTTATTTAAGTTTTTCCACGCAGGCCATCCCTCACTGCCTGAAAGGTGGGGCCGGGTTAAGTCTGCATGAGCACAGAAGGGGTACATAGACTGCCACTGAGTCGGGATTTCATTTCTTATGCACAGAAGGGGCCTCGAAGTTTCCAAAACTGCTGCGTCCCTGATGGTGGGGTGATGTCCTGGGGGCATGAGGGTGGGTGAGTAGCAATAGCCAGGGAG
>NW_021877313.1:0-741 GCF_006229205.1 Suricata suricatta
CTGGGAGCAGGCCAAGAAAAGTAAAGGGAGTTTTGCAACTTTCCCCCTGGCACTGTTGGGAATAAGCTCACTTTCCCACGGGGGTTGAGCTTCTTTACCAGAATGGAAGTAAAGCCATCACAGAGGAAAACAGAACCAAAACAATGAAGACAGATACTTAACAATAGTATTTGAGACCTGGACCCAGCCATGCCTGAAGACAATGCTCTCTGGACTTCACTGTGAATAACAGATTTCATTTCTTTTACTAGCCTATATAAGGTTGAGTTTCCAGCACTCACAGCTGAAAAAGACCTTGGCAGCCAGAGACAGCTGGGTGCCTTGACAGAATTATGCAGAATTTGAATGTTAAAGGTAAGGTGTCTGTGGGATGCTGCCCATGCCCCTGCTCAACCTGGTCTGTCTGGAAGTAGAGGAAGCTGGAATAGGTGAAGGGAGCCTGGTTGGGGTGGGGTCTCCTCAGGGAGATGCCGAGGGCCTGGAGCAGGAAGGCAATGAACTTGGAAAAGACAAACTGAAGAATAGGGTGGAAGGAACCAACCGCTAGAGGTGGGTTTCACGGAAAGAGCAGCTCATATACTCCATCAGCTGCCAACCCTCATTGCTCTGGGCCTGGGGTTGGTGGGCCTGAGGCCAGGCTGGCAGGGGCCCTCAGATCTATCAATGCCCATCGCATCACTGTGCCGTCTGCTGTAAAAAAATTTTCTGCTTGTCATTCCAGACCCAGTTCCAATAATTCCT
>NW_021877314.1:0-1551 GCF_006229205.1 Suricata suricatta
GATGACCATGGAATGAAAGAAATAAATCACAAGAAAAAAACCTAGAAAATACCTCACAAATACATGGAGACTAAACAACAGGATACTCAGCAACAAATGGGTCAAAATAAATAAACTAAAATCTCTGGGACATAGTGAAAGCAGTTTTAAGAGGGCTACTATATAGCAATACAGGCCTACTTCAACAAACAAGAAAAAGCTTAAGCAACCTTACACCAAAAGGGACTAGTAAAAGAACCAACAAAGCCCAAGGTGAGTGGAAGACGGGAAATAACAAAAAATCAGAGAAGAGTTAAATGACAGAGAAAAAATATAATTAAAAAATGAAAAAAGATCAATGAAACCAAGATCTGGTTCTTTCAGAAGATAAATATAATCGACACAGCCAGATTCATCAAGAAAAAAAGACAAAGACCTGCAAAAATAAAAACAAATAAGAGAGTAACAGTACAGAAATATAAAGGATTTTAAGAGAATACTATAAGAAACTATATGCCAACAAACTGGACAACCTAGAAGAAATGGATAGATTCCTAGAAACATCCAATTTTCCCAAACTAAAGCAGGAAGAAATGGAAAATCTGATCAGACTCATACCAAGTAATGAAATTGAATCCGTAATTTAAAAAAAGTTACCAAAAAAATAAAAGTCCAGGTCCAGATAGTCACAAGAGAATTCTCCTAGACTTTTAAAGAAGAGTTAATAACTATTCTCAAACTATTCTAAAAACGAAAAGAAGGAAAGCTTCCAAATATATTCACAAGGCCAGCATTACCCTGATAACAAAATCAAAGACACTACAAAAAAGAAAATTACTGGCCAATATTTCTGATGAATATAGATGCAAAAATCCTCAACAAATTAGCAGCAAACCACACACAACAATAAGTTAAAAAGACCACTCAACACCATCATGTGGGATTTATTCCTGGGACGCAAAGATGGCTCAATATTTGCAAATCAATCATGATGATACACCACATCAATAAAACAAATGATAAAAATCATTATCAGCATTTTCAGAAAAAGCACTTAACAAGATTCAACATCTATTCATAATAAAAACCCAACAAAATAGGGCTAAGGGAACACCTAAACATAATAGAATCTATGTAAGAAAAACCCAAAGCTAAAATCATCCTCCATGGTGAAAAATTGAGAGCTTTTTTTCTAAGGTCAGAAACAAATATGGATGTTCACTCTCTCCACTTATATTCAACATAGTCTTAGAAGCCTTAGCCACGGCAATCCGACAAGGAAAAGGAATGAGGAGGGTTGCCTGGGTGGCTCAGGTGGTTAGGTGTCCAACTTCAGCCCAGGTCATGATCTTATGGTCCCCAAGTTCAAACCCCTCATTGGGCTCGGTGCTGCTTCTGGTTCTGTGTCTTCCTCTCTCTGTACCTCCCCCACTCATGTTCTGTCTCCTACTCTCAAAAATGAATAAATGTTAAAAAATTAGAAAAAAGAAAAATAAGGCATTCATACTGGTAAAGAAGATGTTAAACTGTCACTATTGTAGACGACATAATACTATCCAGAGAAAATCCTAA
>NW_021877315.1:0-741 GCF_006229205.1 Suricata suricatta
AGACCACATGAGTACCAAAAAATGAATAGATATCTAGGCATAATATAGTGAAACAGCAGGCAAAAATAAAGAGAAAATACTAAAAACTACCTGAGCAAATAAGAATTTAAAGGAATGACATGTATATCTCGTCAACTTAGACACCAGAAGATGATTGAGGGGTATCTTAGGGAAGCTAGAACTCTACACCCTGCTATCATTTAAGAACAAGGTAAAATAAAGGTATTTCTGAACATGCTAAGGCATTTTTATCACCTCCTGGCCTTTGCTGAAAGATATACTAAAGGTATATTTCATCAAGAAAAAAAGTAAACCTGGGGAAAGGAGCAGGTTGTTAGCACCATCACAGAGCACAGAAATTGACACATGTTGATAAATTTAATTAACTATAGGACAGTATATCCGGATGCTTTCTGGTACAAGTAAAAGTAATCCACAGTGAGTTAAACTTTTAAAAATATACTTAATTTGCTTATAATGAGAAATTTGGAGGTAGGAAATTCCAGGGTTGGGGCAGTGGTCCAGTATTGACATGAAGGACCCTAGACCATTCCACCTTTCTGCTTCGCCATCCTCAGGGTGTAAGATCTCTCTCCTCGTTTTTTTGAGATGGCTGCTGCAGCTCCAGGCGTTCTATCATTGCCCTGTAGCATCCCAAGCAGGAAGGCAAGGAGATGCTACCTAAGAGGAAGTTTTTGAATGTGCCTCTTTTTCAGGAAGGAGAATCTTTCCAAGAAAGCC
>NW_021877316.1:0-741 GCF_006229205.1 Suricata suricatta
TCTAAACTCACTTGGTTTTGAGTTTTCCTTCTTTAACACGATGGCCTCTGCTGCTGATGCCTTGGGGCATCGATTCTCTTGGCACATGAACTGGACTATGATTGCTACTGGGACCTTTGTCACAACTCTCCCAAAAGGCAGCACCTCCTGCCATGTATACTGCTTCTTAATTTTCAAAATTCCCCTGAGGATCTGCAGACTATCTCTGTGCCCCACTGGAGACAAAGGTTTGGGAGCCTTTCTCTTCTCTGCCTGAAAACACCCTGCAGTCGTTCCTGGTCACTACAGCTGCATGTCATGTTGGTGCTGGGTCCTCTGCAAGGTAGGAGCCTTGGAGCACACCCCTTTGCTGACATTGTCATAGATTCCATGACATAGATTCATAGAACTCTGTCCTTACATCACACCTTGCATCCTTCCGTCGTCTCTGACATATACCAAGAACTTGAAATTTGTTAGACTTCCTAAATGTAGCTCTTGACATTTAAAAGGATACATCATAAATGGGAGGTGGGTATTGAGGAAGGCACTCGTGAGGAGCACTGGGTGACAATTCACTAAATTCTACACCTGTAACTAGTATTACCCTGTATGTTAGCTAACTGGAATTTAAATAAAAACTTGGGGGAAAAGAATGAAAGGAAACTTAGGATTTAGAAAACTCCATTTTCTCTCAAGTGCTAGGCTCTTGGAAATGAAAGCCTAGTTTTGAAGACTAGTGTTTCCTATCTGTTCCTTTTT
>NW_021877317.1:0-741 GCF_006229205.1 Suricata suricatta
ATAACTATTCTCATTTTTGTGTGGGTTTCTAAACACCAGGATGCATCATGAAAATGGTGAACTTGTAGTATGCAGGTAAGGGGTGAGGAGTTTGTGTGGTCTGTGTGGGACCTTTTTTTTTTTTGAACTTTAAGCTTATTTGCTAGTACACATTTATTTTCCATGTTTAACATAGGCTGGCAAAAAATTGGGCTGAACACGATCACTTAAAATGCTTTCAGAAGACAGGGCACCTGGTGACTCAGTCAGATAAGCATCTAACTTTGGCTCAGGTCATGATCTCACAGTTCATGAGTTCGAGCCCCACATCCAGCTCTGTGCTGAGTGCTGGGAGCCTGCTTCAGATTCTGTGTCTCTCTCCGTCTCTGCCCTACCGTACCCATTCTCTGTCTCTTTCTCTGTTTCTTTCTCTCTCTCAAAAATAAATAAAACATTAAAGAAAAAAATGTTTTCAGAAGTTACTAAGTGCAGAGAAAAATTCCAACCCGGAGGGAAAAAAACCCCTGAATTTATTTAGTTGATGGTTTTTCTGTATGTTTTGATGATTGGCTTATGGGCAGAAAATGAAATAAAAAGCCTCAGACTTGGGTTCCACACTCTGGAATCAAATAAAATTTCAGTTGATACTATGTATTACTGAATTACTCCTGGTGAAATGAGGAATGTTTTGTATTAAACATTCCTTCCCTCCTCTTCTTTATTACGTTAAATTCATTCACACATGGACATACTTTCTGTTTC